>NW_017275653.1:2222789-2225863 GCF_001594065.2 Cyphomyrmex costatus
TAATTATCAGAGAACGGTAAAAATGTGACGACTAGATTATTTTAATTATTTTGTAATACGCGAGCGCGTTAATTGATATTTCAACGCGTTAATATTAGACGGTTCTTCTTCCTTAATTAATGGCTCTCGCTTCCAACAGTAATAATAGGAGGTCGATGCGGCAATATTAGACGGTTAGTGAAAGCGGCCTTGGGGATTGTTTTGATGTGGAAGACACAGTCCCCGCTCACCGTTAGACCGAGCTCTCCGAGCAGTCATTCCATTACCGCGGCTCGGTGCAGTAAGCAGATAGCTGTATGTGCACCGCTCTATTTAATATTTCTTTCTAAAACATATTTTTGTAATAACACTATTAAAGATCATACTAAACGTTGTATTTTACGTTCCAAAAACGTACTTAAAATATTAAATAAGAAATAAATTAGAAAAAGTTTTTTTAAATAAGAAATATTAAATAACTGCTTAATTAATTTTGTTTTTTATATAATTTAAATACATTTTAAATACATATATATATATTTAAAATATATATTTTAAATAACATTATTTTAAATACTACCGACTGCTGACTGATACGACGTATTTAAAATATAAAACATAAAATAAGTTTTATAAATTTATTTAAAGTAATAAAGATTAATCTTTTAATCTTTTTTTTTTTACTAAAAACATCTATTTTAAATAACTTAATTTTTTAAAAATAAAAAGTAATAAAGAACGTTTAATTCTTTAAAGAATTAAATTTAAAGAATTGAACGTTCTTTATTACATAACTGGCTCTTAGTCCTTCAATTATTATATGTTATTTTATTTTTTAAATAGGACAAAATTGTATATTAGTATAATAATAATTTAACTTTAAATTATTTGAAACAGAATCGAATTAGTATTTTATCGCAGAATTAATGAGATAATTTCTATTAGCAGTTTAACTTTAACGAATCGTTTAATATGATATTGTATTGTAATTATACACCGAGGAACATACCTTACATTTATTTTATAATTTTAAATAATTCGTATTGACTAACAATCCAACAGTTTTAATGCTCTTGAATCTTCATAATGTTGAGTGACATCGTACAACAAAGCGTATGCAGAGAATATTAAAAATAAAGTAAAGAATAGATTGTTTTACTTATTTTATAATATCCGTTAATATTTCGACAGTTATAGATGGTCGGCACGCGACCTTGTGGTTGAGGCGGAAGGACAGGCGGGTGGCGTGTCATTGTAACGCGTGTAGTCAACGCGCAGTCATTTAATTGACTCATACATAGGTTTAAACGCGACGAATTGGATTAAACGAAATATTGTACTTTGTGAATATTTACAATATACGATTGTTCGCTCGCGTGATTAAAACTATCCATAAAGGGATCGAGATGACAATCGTGTATCACGGAACAGATATTTCGTACGGTTCATTCATTTGGAATCAAAACACGATAGAAAACAAAATTTATTACTATTTCGCGTTAATTATGGACTATAATATTTTTTAACGTAACAATTTTCTCTTCCTTGAGTATAATCTTCTCGATTATAAAGTACTTCGAACGATATCACATAAGTTGTAAAAAAACAATTAAGTCAGTCTCGTTTGTGCACAGTGGTTGAATGTTAACATTTGTTATCTGCAATTTGATAATTTTAATTTAATACCGTCTAACAATTTGTTGTGATTCACTGTGTATGAGACTGACTGGCCTAAATTATTCTGAAGACCGGTTTTGACAGTGTTTGCGATACAGCAGCGTTATGAACATGGTGAGCCTCCCCACTTCCGGTAAAATAATCGTAATTATGATAAATTCAATTTCAAAACTATTAGTGTTCTAAGAAATTCTGGGAAATTATTTCTCTGAATTCCAGCATTCTTTTTATTAATTTTTCTTTTCTGCCTTTATTGGTCATATTATTGTGTTCTTTAAGATTAAATTGTCATCTGATTTTATTTCTTGGTTGTGGGGGAGCTCGCGGTGTTTAAACATTGTTTAATTTGTTGTCAATTTTAAATTATATTTTATTTATGTAATTTTCCATTGTCTCTGAAGAAGGCTCAATGCTTTTTTAAACATCTCGATATAATAATTTTTGACGAAGTTATTCTATCATAAAGTTTGCCTATTTTTGCAGAGTGAAACATGTGTTGCGTTAAATTTGTTGCCCGGTGTATCTTGTATGTTAATTTTTATAAATCTCTTTCTCTCTCACTCTTTGATGACTTACAATTAAAAAGTTGATATGTTATACATTTTTTAGATAAAAATAAATGAAAACATTTTCAAATTTTAGAAATAATTTGTTTCAAATAATTTAAAGTCAAATTATTAAATTTGGTCCTATTTAAAAAATAAAATAAAATAGAGTAATTGAAGGGCTAAGCCAGTGATGTAATAAAGAACGTTTAATTCTTTAAATTTAATTCTTTAAAGAATTAAACGTTCTTTATTACTTTATTTTTAAAAAATTAAGTTATTTAAAATAGATGTTTTTAGTAAAAAGGATTAAAAGAGATTAATCTTTATTATTTTTTATATAAATAACTTTTTAAAACTTATTTTATGTTTTTTATTTTAAATATGTCGTACCAGTCAGCAGTCGGTAGTTTTTATACCGACTAAATAGAATAATGTAATAATATAAAAATAGCATTCGTATTCATTCAAACATATATGTATAATTCAAATATAATCTACTTTTTGATTTCGGATAGAGAATGCGGAATAAGACACAAAAATTAAATAATTCAAAAGTAACAAAATTTAAGGCACAATGCGTCAATCTTTTGTTAAAAATATTGCGTACATTATGCGGATTTGGTGTAATAATTATATTATAAACTAATAATCACTGATTGTAATATAATTTGAAATATCTAAAGATGAAGTCTTCAAAAGCCGTGTATGTGCGTAACAAATGTAAGAAATAAAGCAAAAATCGTATAATAAATTGTAATTATCGGAGGACAATAAAAATGTAAGGAATTTTAATTATTTTGTAATACTCGAGCGCGTTAATGAATATTTCGACGCGTTAATATTAGATGCGTTAGTGGAAGCAACCTTGGG
>NW_017275654.1:0-136000 GCF_001594065.2 Cyphomyrmex costatus
CAAAGTCCACGTTTTGTGGACATAAGTGGCGTTTCAAAATAAAGTAACAGCTAAATCCCGGGCCTGGCCGCTCTCAGGTTTCTCTCTGGTTATAAACGCGTGATTGGATCTTAAAAACAAATGTCGATAGATGGCGTCTAGTTAAATATTTCCTCCCCTGTTCTCTCCTGTTTACTAAGCGAAAATTGGAGTATTTTAAGTTATGTTATTGTCAAGGAGCACATGATTTATCACAATAGTATATTTGCAAGTATAACTTTATGTTCGCGTTATGTCATCAACGGTAGGATTCCGAATTCTCGCGAAATTAA
This sequence comes from Cyphomyrmex costatus, assembly GCF_001594065.2. NCBI lineage: Eukaryota > Metazoa > Arthropoda > Insecta > Hymenoptera > Formicidae > Cyphomyrmex > Cyphomyrmex costatus. Next base: position 312 of record NW_017275654.1, read on the forward strand.
GTAGAAGCAGGTTGAGTGGCTTGTCATCACGGATTATCAGCGTAGGAAGATTTAGCAGTACCGCGGAAAGCGCGGAATCTTCGAAGGATGTCACTTCGGCTCCGCAGCCGGGGAAAATTCAAGCTGCACTGCTAAAAGAATTCTCTAGTCCTCTTGTATTAGAGAATCTGGATCCGCCTAGAAGGGCGCAGGAGAATGAAGTAAGCTGGTGCAATTAAATATTAATTATATAATTATACCTTATAAAATATGTAATGAGTAATTCTATATAATTATATATGTTTATAAAATATTATGTCTTGTATTTAAATATCAATAATATCGAAAATATATGTCTATAATAATTATACTTAATTTCTTTCTATTTTTCAATGTTTTAGAGTTATGTATTAATATCAAGATTGTATATTGATGATGACTATGCAATTAATTTTTCCAGGTTCTCATTGATGTTCACTATTGTGCTTTGAGTGCTTCTGATGTGCTTCTCAGTCAGAATTTACATACATTTGAACCAAAATTACCAATGATTCTTGGTTATGAGGTTGTCGGAAAGCTAATCGAGATTGGCACACAAGCAGAAAAGAATGGCTATAAGATTGGTGATAAAGTCGTTGCCCTTAATAAGGAACGATATGGAGGCTTGGCTGAAAAGTGCTTGGCAGAAGTTGGGGTAGAATACGTTTGGAACTTAAATTCTCTTAGGCCTGATTGCACCAACGTGATTTCGATTTTAAGCGAAACTTAAACTGTCTCTGTCTCTGTCTCCCTTTCGACTTTAAAACGTGATAGATAGAGTTTTAAGTCTCACTTAAAATCAAGAAGTGTTGGTGCAACTGAGCCTTAAACATTTAATTATAGCACTCTAAGAATTTTTTTCTTATGTAGAATATATGGAAGGTACCTTCTACGAAATCAGCTAGCTCTGCAGATTTAGCGAGTATCTTAGATAGTTATATCACTGCTCTAGTTGCATTAGAAAGAAAAGTCAGTCTTAATGAGGATGACATGATTCTAATAAATGTTGGCGTCAGCGGTATTGGTCTGGCAGCAGTGGATCTAGCAACAAATGTCTTTAAGGCAAAGGTATGTGTATTTTCATGATGTAATAATTTTCTTTTTATTTATATTATAACACAATTATGTTTGTAAATTGCTTAAATGCAATAATAATTTTTTTTTCTAAAATATGAATATTAGTAAAGAATAAAAATTGAATAGGATACTTGAGATTTTTGCAAGTATGATATAATTTCTGAATTACAAAGGTCATTGGAGTTTGTGCTACAGAAGACTGTGCTGATCGAGCACGGGAGATGGGAGCTTTCGCAGCTCTTAAGTATAAAGATAAAAAGCTAATTAAGCAGATAGAAGAAATCGCAGCCGAACGAGACATTAAAGCGATTTTTGAGGATGAAGATGGAGCATATTTCAAAAAAATGTTGAGTTGGTGAGTTTTAATAGTTTTATCAGTGTATAAATAGATTTTTAATGAATTTAGACAGCTGTATGGATTTCGATCAAGTAAGATACAGAAGTACATCAGTAGGATATGATATTTTAGCTTTACCAATATCTACAAAAACGCAGCGTTGAAGGATTTGTTGCGCAATGATAGTTTCGCCGTGGTGGTGCATCACTTGTCTCGCGAAGGTATATTTTTATCTTAAAGTTCTCGTAACTTAACATTGGACGGTGCATTCACTTGTAGCCTCTGTCATGAAGGGCGCGTAATCATAGCTGGCACGACGGCGACCATGGCGGACGTTTCGGATGTACAGAAAGGTTCCTTCAGCATCACTGGCTTTAATCTTATGGAATACAAAAAGAAGAAGCCTGACGTATATCGGTAGGCTATATATATTTGTAGCTTTTTTTGTCCATTGATAAATATCTCATTAATTTGTTTATCTTAAAATTAGCCAAGCAGGAGACGACGTTCTGCAGTTCCTTGAGGAAGGGCTCATTGCACCATCTTACTCGCTAATCGCCGGCATGCATAAAATCAATGATGTCTTTGGGTCCATTTCCGAAAATGTGTTTCCAGGAAAAGTAAGTAATAAATAAGATTCAAATTCTTTATATATTTTCCTTATTAAGAATTTATATTTTAAACAAATTTTTGCACAACCATAACTATGTACCTATGAAAATTCGCAGGTCATCATTGACATGAGGAATAAGGAAGCTGCGATAACAAAAATGGTCACGTGATCATACTTGCATGAATTTTTAATAAGCATTTCATAAGCGTTCTTTTTGCTTTCATCTATCTTAAAGATGAGAAAAGCACGCTGACAATGCACAGTGATATTTACATATTTTATATTTATATTTATAGCTATAAGCAAAATAAATATTATGTATTATAAGTAGAATGTGTATTAATATAGTGTTAAGATTGTTAATAAAACTTTCTAAAGATTCTATATTATATTACTTCAAAATCCACGTGTAAACGCAGTTACAGCATATCCTGAGTATCGTTCTACATTGCAATTAACAGCAGTCGTTAGAATTTCTTATGTCTGTTTACAGTGTTTACCAGCGCGACTTATGCGGTGTTACTACTTTTTCTAATGTCCCGTCCTTAGCATTGCCGAAGAAAGATTTACAGCCGCCTGATTAGACACGGTTTATGCAAAATGATTGACAGCGATTGCTTCTATTAAGTGAGCCATTTTAGTGACTCACGAGCCTTGTTGGTCATACCAGAGATATTACGTTGACACTTGAGTTACTTAGCAATTTTCATGCGTAGCAACGTGCGTGGCTTCCTGTCGGCACATTTAAACCGAAAACGTTTTGTTGGTGATTAAGAGGCATCAAGAGTCGAGAGTTAATTATGCGTCGTCGAAATCAATTTACATCAAGAGCTAGTAATGAAGTCAGTTTTCGTGTCGCAGGATCGCATTTATTTATGATATTTTCATGATATTAATTTTGACATAACAATTATCAGCCTTAACGTCTACATCATCTTTTCTGTATATATTTAATGAAACTGAAAATTTCAAAATAGAATATTTTTGTAATTTGCAAGTGTAAAAAAAACGGAGTTGCGATCGACGTTTTCCGGACTTTATCAGCAGCTAATCCATTCTCTTATTATCTGCGGAGGATCCTCTTAAATATCAGGCGTGGACGTGACTGAAAGTGCCGATTAGCCCAGTGATTCAGGAACACGATGACATACAGCGTGGGCGCCCTAGATTGCGCGAACTGGACGCGAGTAGACGCCGGTAGTCAGTATCCCCCTGGGGTAAAAGGTATGTCGCAAAAATTACGTTGTCCTTCTACCGGATGTCCTACGCTGCGTGAAGGCTACCCGATCAAAATCTGTCACGGGGCGTCACTAAAGAATGTGACAGACCACTGACAGTCGTGATTGCTTGTTATATTTAGGTTTATTAAGGCTCTCGCTTAAAAACTTGACTTATAGACTGATGTACAAATTATCATATATTTTAATAATAATTTTTATCCTATTATTAATATACTAAAAAATTATTAAATTTGTTTGAAATACTAACTAAATATTTATTGAATAAACATTACATTTTTAATAAATCCTATATTCAAATAAACATATATTAGTATATTTTTCTCAGTATATTAATATAATACTATATAATATTAATATTACATTTGTATTACTGATCGCATACAAACTCACGCAGCCGTAGATTTGACGTCGTAGAAATTTAAAAAAAAGTTATCAAAATTAGTTATATTAGAGTTTATTTCGTTAATAACGAAACATGTTATAATTAATTAAAGTTCAATTAAATTAGCCAAAAAATTATTTTTTAACAATTTTTGTTACACAATTTTTTTTATTTCTCGTGAAAGATCTTATGACCTTTTATTTTGTGACTTTGACTATTAATTTTAGCGTTGAGATGTATTCTGCAACTGCGTCGCAAATTCACTTATACCGAGGCGCGAACAGTTGGCGCGTCCCAAATATTGTTAACACTGTCCGCGTCAACCGGCATGACGGTGGAGGCCAATTAGAGTGGTTTTATGTCGTTTATCATAACGTGGCTCGAGTTCAAGGTGGTCCCCGTCTGATTAATCGTAGGCGTGGTGTGCACGATTTCCAAATCCAATTGTCCAGTCCGTCTCTGGTCCGTATAGCATATAGTCTCTTTATGTAAATGCACTCTCTCTCCCTGAACCTTGAAGTAAATCGTCGTCGTCGTCGTCGCGGAATCAAGGAAAATTCATACCACTTGTATGTCAGTCTGTTTCGCATTTAAATTTCAAGTTTGGAACATATTTTTTTATACATATTTATATACTGCAATCCTATTACTTTCACAATATTTTTTTACAATGGACTCATTTACTCCAAATCGATCTTTCTTGGCGAAGGGTCTTAATTAGTTAAAAGATCTTAATTACCTAATTAAAAATAAAAATTTTTTGACGAAGCAAACAAAAAAAAGATAAATGACGAAGTCAGATTTACTATTGGATTTTAATTAAAATTTAATTAAAAATTTAATTCTTTCCTTCTTTCGTTTTATAAAAATATACAATTTTAAAAAATGTTGTAATAATTAATAATTGTTCATAATGTTTTTGATACGTTTTGTTACATATATTTAATATTTCCTTTTTTAGATCGACTCGAACTGAAATAACCGGGGAAAGACCTTGTGCTAATTAATATAAGGGGAATCTGGTGCAATAGGACAGTTTAGTGAAACATTGCGATAAAATGTCTCTTGTCAGTTTTCGCTTAAAGGCTAATGCTTATAAGCAATTACGTATATCTGTCATCATATCTCAGGCAGACGAACATTTCACCTGCAGTAATATACGATTAAGATAATATCAAGGCGTTATGGTCGCGGAATTTGCCAGATGTCGTAGATTCGCAAGTAACGAATGGCACCCATAAAAAATTGCATGCAACTAATTAGCGAGCGAAATTACATGGATTTTGCGATTCGCTCGTTTAAGACTAACATCGTGTGCGATACTTATCGTCTTCTCTAATGTTCTTCCTCTAATGATCGTACACAGAGAGATTATATATCTAACATGCGCAAGCATAAATAGTAAATTCATGTTCCGCGAAAATTGCAGATGTAATGAATGAGTGACACGTTTATTAAAATCTAAAGAGAGACAGATACCTATCTGATTTCTCTTTCTTTGTAAATAGAAAAATTTTCTATAAAAAATTTATCGCGATAGAAGACATCGAGAAAAAAATACTACTAGAAAGAAGATACTACTTTTGTCATTCGGAATAATTGAAATTGTTGGTTCTGGTCAAGAACTTTGGTCCTGCGTGAAACTTGAAATCCTTCGCGCAATCTTTGACGCTGTGCTCGCAACGTAATTAAATTCCGCAAACTTTTTGAAAAGTTAAATCGCGAGTTTTTAAATTTCTGAATAACAAGTAAAAAATGTATTATATCACTTCTTTTAAGAAATTTACGCATGACGTACATCGTAAAATTCCATAAACACGTCGTAGATTTTCCGAAATGGAAAATACGTAGATACGCGTTGTTTCTATACATAAGAAAAAATTAATAGAATAATAAATTCTGTGCACCTCACATACTTTTAATGTAAAAGTATTATTTTACTAATACTTTCTCATAAATTAAAAATATCTGGTATTATTCAGAAAAGTTTCTTTTGAATTGTAAGAATACAAATTTTTCGGTATATCTTTGTTTAACATTTTGTGAACGACACAAGGCTAAAATAATATACTCGTATCATGCATATTATGTGTAAACGAAACATACACCCTACATCTCTAATTAAAAAATCCTTAGCAAAGCACTGCTATTAGCTGGATCATGAATAGCTCAGAGACTGTCCATTACGCGGCGTTAATCCCTCCGTTGGAAAATTTTTTTACATGCAGCTCATATAATTATGGAACATAACGAGTTGAAATTCATGACGTAAAACAACATTCTGCAAATTTCTTTTCTCTCGTGAATTTTGTTTGCGAAACAAAAACAGTATAAAACATCCGTTAAAAGTAATAAAAATCAGCACTTATACACTAATTATTTCTTGCATCTAAAACGTCGTCGTTTGCTCCAAGTAAAACTGAATGTATGAAACATAAAAATTGCAGTACAATCATCGGATTTGTCAGTTTAATCGCGATTGCAAAACGAACGATCATCATTAGTCAAACTAGTTTAATAGTACAAAGTATTTACCAATATTGTGAAATAAATGTACAGCCAATATTAAACATTGGAATCGCACACCCAATATTTGTCCAACATTGTAAAGTAGACGTCTAGTCATATTTAGCCAACATTGGTTCAACAATATTGGGCCAATATTGAAAATTCAATATTTATTCAATGTTTTATGTTGGCTATACACTGTTTTTCCAATGTTTCGTCAATATTGGGTGAAAATTTAATCTCCAATATTGGTCCAATATTGTAAGGTAGACGTTTAATCATATTTAGCTAATATTTTGGTTCAAAAATATTGGATGATGGAAATATTGGCCGATGTTTGCCCAATGTAACGTCAATATTGTGTGATGATGTACATGCAATATTGACTATACATTGGCATTTATTATATAACCAATATTGGCATTACATTGGGCAATGTATCCTCAATATAATAATCAATATTTAGCTAATCTTAGTCACTGTACATTTCAGGCCGGTGACAAATAATCACAGAAAAAACAATTTTCTAAAGTATCTAAAAATTAGCTGTAAATACAGAGAGAGAGATTTGAAAATAATTTTGTTGGTACATCAAAATAATTATGTACATTCTAACAACTAATTTGAGCGTTCTATGTAATTATATTTGGATGATTAAAAAAAATTATTTTTTATCACTTTTTTAAATTTAGTTTATGTCAAAATTATTTAGATTGTGTTAAAAAAAACGAACATTTCGACCTTTAATATGTATTTAATATTTAATTACATTTAGTGATTATAATAAATACGAGATTATAAATATTAAAGATCAAAACGTTTGATTTTATTTATCGACAATATGACAATCGTTATATAACAATGTAATACAACTCTGTTTGTATTACAAATAACACCCAATGCAGCTCGAATAGCTCATATCTCGTATTATTTTAACAAAATTATTTTTATATCTGTATGTACCTAAATTTTTAGATGATTCAGCAAAATCTTCCTTATCTTACATTAGATTTCCACAAAAGACTCCATTTTTTACCTCACGTGAAAATTCCCAGGCATCGTTCGCAGATCCTAACTTTCCTGCATATCTATAATAGGAAAGTCCATCGACTTTCCTCGGATTTGCTCGTAAAACAGCCTTACAATATTTTACACTCTCAACGATAGACAGCAATTACGCTCTTACGTAACGGCGTAACGTATCGCTAGTCGGTTGCCCAACGTTGTGATCTACGTTAGAGCTCCGTAGATCATCGCGAACCCGGAGTATGGAAGGATCCGTAAACCAACGAATGTATTTCGCAAGTTCCTGGGAAGAATGATGATCACGCTCGTAAATGCATTTTCCGGTTTCTCTCATCGACCGCTGGATCTGCGATTAATCCACAACCGACAAATCGATTCTCTTTACATATTAAGTTTACTGCGTTTAATTGCATACCCAAAGTTTCCATGCTTTCGGTTTCGTTGGATTCCACTTCAGATTCGGTAATTTATAGCGACTTATTCTGGTTGGAGAAATGTGATACAATCTCCGTATGATCGCTGACAATGTTGTGAAAACCGTTATCTGATCGCCTGAAAATGAACGAACCAAAAAAGATTCTGATCATATCAATCAAACTTTTGGTTAACTCAACTAGAATTAGATATAATAATAAACCAGAAAATTCTGATATATGCATTTTTAACAAGCATTCCGGTTAATGCAATCCAGATTTTTTCCAGTGTACGATATATGATTTTCTTTTTCTGAATTAAAGAAGTATAAGTTTTTACATTGTTTTTTGCGCACTATATTAACTGCGTTGTACTCTCGTTAGCTCTTATTTTTCTTTATATTATTAAAAGTTCAAATTAACGGGCCGACAAAAAGACGCAGAATTGAGCTGTTTCGAAAGGGGCGTTATGCGTAACGGGCAATCTCATGCCAACCGGAAACGTGCGGTAGGCAGGCACGCAGTGGCGTAATACCCACCATTGTAGATCATTCCGATCACAATCGAGCAAGTCGCTCAAGGATCCGTCGTTGCTTTAAATTGTTTTCTAGAACAGGTTCCGCGACGAGTAACAATCTCGTTATTGAGGCGGCATTATCGTTGATAAATCGCAATTTAACGAGCAAAATTATGACACTAATTTAATCTAATCTAACATTATCTAAAATCTAACATTATAAATCATTTAACATCACCGCAATGCTTTTTCAAACGGTTTTCACAAACTGACCAAACAAAAGCTGGTGAGAATGAATTCGCTTTTTAATCGTGTTTGCAATATAATACGCATTTTACGATACAAATGGAGAGGATAATGGATTCGTAACGTTATTGTAATACGTAGATTGCTTTGTCGATTGATTTATCGCGATGGGACTTTGAGAAAACGAACGCTCGCGTTTGTCTTCGCGGCGAATTAATGAAACGCGGCGTTTCATGCAAATGCCTCGCTTTCGATCGCTCGCTCGCGCGACAGTTGCAACGCCGGTAAGCGTAACAGCCTTGGGAGCGTAAGAGCTTCGAAAGCGCGTAAAGTCGAACGCCGAGGATCGCGGCGCGGTTTTGTCCGCGACTGCCGTAATTTAGCCATCGCGTGTCTTTGGGAAAGAGAGAAAGAGAGAAAGAGAAACGGGAACCCGACAGTCCTGTCGCACGCCACGGTTCGTCAGGTCGCCCGACCGGCAAAAGAGTCACATACTAATAACTGGAGCAAAGAGTTGTGTAACCCGGTGGGTGGCCGCCTTTCTCTGCGAGCTGCGGCTGCCAGGTTTAGCGCTGAGCATGCTGTCGCGTACACCGACCACTCGATTTTCTGCGCTCGCCAAGAGTGACGGAGAAAGATCGGCGGACCCGCGCGGTTATTCCGAAGTACGTGTTGAGAAGCGAGAAAAAAAAAATGGAGAAAAAATATCCCGCCATCACGGCGATGACGTTGGACTCGCGAGACTTGAGCACGCATGTTACTCTCGTTGAGCCAACACTCTACCTAACATTAGGTAAATATGTACCTGGAAAGCGGAAATGAAAAGACTCGATTTTTCTCTTTTGGGAAAAACTTATGAGGAGATCCTATGAAGAGATAATCACACATAGATGCGTGATTTTGTATGATTTTCAATTATATGAAAGTAATGTGGATAAAATTCTAAAAGTTAAAGCAAAACTCACATGCAAAAATGTAATGCACTATGCTCAAAACGATAATGTTTATTCTACTATAATACATTTTATATTACAAATGATTATTTTTATCCTTGTTTATTATTTTTTAATATATATTTTATGAATTTTGGATAAGTAATACTAATTAAAAATACTATCTGTATATAAACTTATTGTGTGTAAATTTATCTAAAATTAGACTTTTCATCTGTGCAATAATTATAAGACATGACTATGCTATTTTTAAATTATTCCCCGCGCATAAGCCAGACATAAAAGGAGTATACACGAAAAATTGGCTGCAAGAACGGGCTGGAAGAGATCGGAAGGTAAGTGAATTGTCGCGAAGGTCGCCCAGCTCACTTTTCCCTCGCACTTTTCTCGACTGATTCTCGACTCCTTACAGACCTCTTACTCCCGTCTGTCTGCCTGTCTGTCTGTCTGTTACACTTCCATTTCACTGTACAGCTACAAGCCGTTCCCATAAGCAGCACAGTTAATTTCAATGCTCACAACGCGGGGTTCCTACATAATATAATAAAGCATAACGAATATGTGTTCACGTGCGTATTTTCTCATTATACTTTATGTTATATTAAAACATTTCGCACACATAGTCATTATCATACTCCTTGTAGCCGAAAACCATCTTCTTCTCGTGAACCGAATGTTTCTCATGAAATGTAAAATTACTGAAAATTTAGCCAGCGTTGTACAGACATTATTGTAACGACGCACGGTATTATAGAGTTATCTGAAAGTCCTTTTAAGGAACAACGAGTTATTTCAGACGTGTTATTTAGCAATCACGAAATTTAAAAAAAAACGATTGGAGAATTGCAACTCGGTCGCGCGTTTCTCTTTAGCGTTGACGGGACGGTGATTAAGACCGTCAAAAATGACATAAGTGAGCGTGCAATTTCGGCAATGTCGAATCAAAAATGACTTTAATATCATGCGATCGATCCCGTGAACTGAACTTTGCCCTCGAGATGGGCACATAACGCGGCGGCTTCGTCTTTTTTCGTTAGAGTAATTATTACCATGCTGTGGCGGCTCGTAAACGACGATTTATGATTTATGTTTTGCGTTACGCGCGCACGAAACGTTCGTGAAAAAAGCGTGAGAATCACCGTTGTGTAACGAGCAGATAATGATAATAATTTTATTGTTCATGTGCAAGATTTGATTTTGATAATATAGTTATTTATAAGGAGCACATAAAGAAAGTGAAGAAAATGCACACGCCTGAGCTGTTACTACACGTAACAAAAGATGATCATTCGATCACAAAAAGTATATAATGCAGAACAAAAAAGACTTAAATAATCAGATGCAAGAATATATTATTTATTTATTTAAATTATTTAATTTAATTTATAATTTTTTTTATTAATTAATTTTTTATTTTAAAATTTGTTTTACATTATTTTTCGTTTCAATTTTTACTTAATTTAATTTAATTTTTAATTCATTTTTTGAATGTAGACATTGTGAACATCAGTTTAATGGACAAAACGCTTTACATGTGTGTGTCACACGTATAACTGAAAAAATCTTGAAACGATCCCTTTTCGGGACTCGGTCTTTAGATCTCGGTACCGGCTGCACTAATGTTATTCGGATTGATCGCAATCGAAAGATACCGATGACATTATACATACGATAAAATTGTTTTTAGATTTTTGAGTTACGGTTTTCATTTTTAAGTAATTTTAATCCGAAGTTTGTCGATGTCAAAACTTCAACTAAATTTAACGGTAGTGTCGCGATTTGGCAGCGACATGTATGTATGTACATATACACGATGACGTTCTTGCGTCAAGCGATCATGCCACTTGTATTTTATGCACTTGACGTCGCGATGTTACCACGTCGCTTGATATAATAATTATTACTATTAAAACTGTATTGAGTGCAATGGATGACAATATTAGATATTAATGAGTCAATATATAGAGAAATAGTAACTGTTACATGCTACCAATATAGAGCACCAAAAAAATTTGTAATAGATGAGGCTGCAGCTGAATAATTGTTCAATACTCATCCTGTTTGTATTTATATTAATGGATTGTCGTATATTTAGTGAATTTAAACGAATAATGAGAGATTAACGGTATCAAAAAGGATATCAAAAAATGAAGATGAAAAATAAGATGGATATTGTTGGGTTTAGATGCAATGCGTTCGAAGACATCTAATCAGTCACTAACTATAGATAAATCATAATTTATTAGCTTTACCGTTAAGTAAAGTCTGCGATCAACGCAATCAGGGAGCTAATTTTTAAATCCTCCAAATGAATTCAAATCAGAGTTTGATGCATATATTGTATAATAATAACTTTGTGGTGCCATGCATATTGTGCAATCCAAACTGACATTTAAAGATAATGTTGAGAGATAATTGTGCTATTGAAACAGACACAATTGTCTGAAACATATGATACATTTAGAAGGCTCAAAGAAAAAAGAAATAGAAGGGGAAATAAAAAGCGATTAGGAATTGAAGAAATCAAGTTTTAGAAATTAAAAACACAATAAACCGTTTCCAAAAGAATGGAAAGATATTATAAGTGACAAGGAACTATGACTGACAAGGAACATCTACAAACAGAACTCAACCATTTGAAGAAAACCTTACAGCGAAACGGATACAATAAGGAGGATGTAAATAGAACAATAGCAAACATAGGAGTGGGACAAAGAAATCAGACACAGAACTTATGTCATAGGAAGAGAAAAGACGACCCTCGTTCCTCCCATACATAAAGGGAACAACAAACCGAATCGGAAGGATTCTGAATAAACACAACATCCGGACCATTTTCAAGCCCCCAAGGAAGCTCGAATAAATCTTGAGAAATCCAAAGGATCAGAAACCTCCCACTCAGCTCCGCAGAAGTGTACAAAATATCCTGCTCGTGCGGGAAAGTGTACATCGGTGAAACCGGAAGAACAGTCAACACACGGATGAAGGAACACCAACGGGATGTCAGGCTGAAACACATCACACAATCAGCCCTGGCAGAACATAGCATCGAGACAGGACATCAAATACTATTTGACAAAACGGCAACCATTACCGCAACAACATCATATTTCCCGAGGAAGCACAGAGAGGCCTTGGAAATATAGAAACATTCAGACAATTTAAACAGAGACTCAGGCTATAATGTAAGCAAAATATGGAAGCCCGCCCTCCCGACAGGCCAAAAAAGTACTCCTCCCCCCCCCCCCTAACAGCGTCTACATAAAAAGGGAGACCCCCAGGGGAGCGGATTAGTATCAGCGCATCCCTCGCTCTGATGAAGTGAACGGTACGGTTCACGAAACGTTGGCATTATAACAATGAAGAAAGACACGGCGATAACCCGCAAACCTTCTGGTATAATTGAGGAAAATACCCGTGAAAGCCTCAAAAGCGTAATCAAGATATTATAAGATTAGGAATAATTGCAGGTATATGGAAAGAAGGATAAAGGTATTATAAAAGATAAAGTAGGTTAAGTAGGAGCACATATATGTTCTGAAAGATGATAGTCCAACCGGCTTTATGCATTTGAAAATATTGTTTACAGAGAAAGAATAATTTTACTGAAACATCTAAAAATTTAACTAAATAGAAATTTAAAATTAATTTTGTTAGATTATCAAAATAATTATGAAGGAAATTCTAACATGATGAGGAATGCTGCAAAAAATGTTAACATTTTAGCAAACAGTTTATTATTTTGATAATAATTTTTATTATTAATGAAATTATTTCTTTTATATTTTCAAATCTATATTTAAGTAAATTTTTAAATACTTCAGAAAAATGCTCCCCAAGCAAATCAATCGGAATGGTTGAAGCAAAGCAGGTGTTTCAGATACTGTTTCTAATAAAAAATGATTAAGATATGAAATGTACAGGAAGTAACGTAGAGAAAATTAATAAAAGAAACATTCTCAGAAAAAGAATTAAAAATATAAAATCAGCAGCAGAAGAAGATCCGATGCGTGAAGTAAAATTTGCTTAATCTCGAATAACATTCACCAGCGAAAAGAAAGTAGAATAAAAGCAATGTGAATCAAAACCAACATGAAATAAAATAAAACATTTAAAAGTGAATATAAAATTTATGCATGGCATTAATACTCTTTTGAGTGAAAATTATGCTCTAAAAACGAATTACTTTTTAATTTTTTAGGAGAAAATTTAATTTTTTTTTTTAATGAATAGAGAATTGTGCACACGCATTTCCAAAAAATTACCGATTTACCCATTAAATTCGGTTTTCAGCAGGATAATAATACCAGAAGACTGGGATGGACGAAGAAGAAAGAGAAAGAGGGGATCTCGTGCTAACAGAAGGGATAAGAAACCCATGCACGTACTCTTACCAGCGGTGCGACGACTTCAGTCTGACGATCGCTTCCACGGAGCGAAGTTGACCGAGTCCGACGATAATCCGGGATCGTCTATTGGTTCGAGCACACGGTGATTTGGATCCTTACGTGTGATCGGTGCTCAAAAAAAAGAAAGAAAGAAAAAGGGAAAAGATTTGACTGTGTGCTCCGAAATTTTGGCGCGATAAAAACATTCTTAGGTCATATAATAATTTGTAATAAAATTCGGAAGAAATTAAATCGAAACGTGAGTGATTAGGCCGCTTGGCAATGTAATAATCACATGAAACAAATTTATAAAAATATCATATTGTTAAACGAATGCTACAATAAAAAGCAAAGAGGAAAGAAGTTCTCCTATTTCCTATCAAAATCATTAAATAATTCTCGGAACACGAAGGCAAGCCGGAGAGTCAATTCTTCCGGCACTTTACTGCCGCGATAATTTACATAATAACTAAATTTACGTAGCAGAATTTACTTTCCGCGTAGAATTTCTCACGCGGAAAAAAAAACGCTTACTGCGTTTTCACGACGACCGAGCGATTCGCGATTTAGCCGCGTGGAAGTCGCCGATTTTGCGGCGCGCGCAAAGTGCGTGGTGTGCAGCCGGCGGGAGAAAGTGCCAGTTTCGCTGTGCGTCGTTCATCGGGTTTTCGGTGGATATTACCCACGGTGACGGCGGTGGAATCGATGATCGATCATCATCGACATCCCGCCTGACGATGAGAGACTCGCGTCTTCTCAGGACAGCATGACTCTCGACGCGTGCGACCGTCCGCGTGCGTTAACATGCGCGAAGACACGCGTGTCCGCGGGTACCGCTAGATCCTCCTGAAGTGATAACGCCTGGCTTAGAGAAAAAGAGACCCCAAGGATCGTCGAAAGTGATCGAGATCGAGGACCGATCGCGAGGATAACCGTTGGCCGGCAGACGCGAGCTACAGGTTGGTCATCTTTCGCGTTTCTTATCTGCGACACTCTTCGAAGATAATGAATTATAAATGGATCGTTGTATCGAGAGGGAAAAGCCGGCGGATTTAACAAAATGCGGTTCGACCGGTTCTTATTCGACTCGATGATTATCGAATGACTCCGAGATTATCATAGGATCTTTCCACCAGTCGCCTCTTGAAAGATTTCATTTACCAGCAGGTGTTTTGCGAATTATTTTCAGCGCAATTACGTATAAATAGCACGTCTAATTTTGGAACGATTAAAAGAAGAAGTGAAAGTTCCGCGAGAATCAGAAGGAAGTAAGACAATCGAATCGTTTTGTCCGCGTCTCGATCGCTTCTCGATCGAGCTGGCGACTTTTTCTTCTTTTTTTTTTTACCTTTCTTGGAGATTTTTAGTTAATGTCGCGGGCCGATATTACGCAATAACAGGTTACACATGCAATATTATGCGTGACCGGTGCACCGCCTATGCGTACACTGATTTCAACCAGTTTCTCCTATATTTTTGCCCGATTCGAAAGATACTGGCTTTCACTATACAAATATATGCTTGCATGTATATAAAGGTCTCCTATAGTCGTACACCTTAAATTGACATCCTATTTTCCTTCCGCTTATTTGCCCCATATTTTATGTACACGCAAAATGGTTTCGGTTTTTTTTTTGGCTGTCTATATTCAGTTTCTCAACGTAATTTCACTACGTTAGTTATTGATTATATCGTTAAATTGTATGTTTTTACTAAATAATAGGTGTAATAAATGTAATACATTGACGCATTACGTCAATCTTGCATGTGGAAAGAATGATTTTTTGCTCAAGTATCTAAAACTGTAGCTAGATACAGGCCTGAAAATAATTTTGTTAGACTATCAAAATAATTACGTAGAAATTTCAAACATGAGCAATACTGCAAAAAAGTTTGACATTTTAACAATCAGATTGAGGGCCCACACAATTATTTTATTTGACTATTTTTTCTATGATATAAACAATATATAGATAGATATGTATGAAGTATACATCCTTATTTCTATATAATACAATAGTATCTTTCCAGAAACAAGACCACAATGGCAGTAATTTTAATTATTATTTAATCGTACGTCAAAACTATCATCTGAAGCAGATATTAGAATTGATTACCATTTTTTATTTCAATACACTTTCTCATGGAAAGTCAACAGCTCAGAATTAAACCTTAATCAATATTCGACAAGCAAGAATGCAACGAGAATAATGTATAGGTACTGCGCGAACGATAATCGCTGTATAATTGCCGCACAGCGACGAGTCGATCGCTTCTGAAAAAAAGCCGAACGATTAAAGAAAGTTGCAAATTAACGTGCCATTGTACGGCGCGCCGTGTTCTCGGTATTCACGGCGCGCCAATTTTCCGCAGTAAAAACGCCCGTCTTTTTCCAGCGCAGAGCGAGGAAATCGAAACTGCCGCGAGAAACTCGCCGCGGCGTGTCATTTGTTGCCGCAATTACTGTAGGAATAGGTGAATGATAACACGTAGCGATCCGTTGCGAACTCACGTCCCACGGAGTTTTCGCTCAGATCGATCAAAAAACGGATCGATGATCTCCGTGGAGAGCGTTGACGCTGTTTGTGTTTGCAACATTGTGAACGCTTGTCTTTAGAGAAAACGCATAGTCGACTGCGCCACAAACCGGAATTAATGACGGAATTAATTATAAATGAAGCGAATTTAGATATTTATATGTATACGTATATTAAAAATATATTTCCTCTTACGAGATATCTCCAAGACGTTATCTGTACAAATTAATTATCTTTCTTCTCTTTAATACTATCGCTCTCACTTTAACATAACTTAATATCTAGATATCTCAAATTATCATGTCTTAATTAACGTAAACTTCGGCTGATCGTTGCGATTTTTTATTTTCAATGTTTACGATTCCTGTAATTTCTTTTCATTGTGCGATAAAATATCTGCAGTTTTAGCAACTTTTGCAGGTTTTAGATAGTATGAAATGTCAAGTATAATCAGGTTAAAACTTTAAAAAGAATCGAATTATTTAATCGTCGTTTTGTAATCTTTGCATCGATAAATTGTTGATAAAAATTAATAATAAAAACGCGAACGTATTCTAGCTACACAAAGAAAAATTTCTGGTATTCATAATTACATGATATTTATTACAATTAAATGTTATTATAATTATTACTGCTATGATATTAGTATAATAACATGTATAGATCTATCAATAAATAAATATATATAGTTGACAACATACCTGAAAATTATAAACATAGTCATTATTATTATAAAAATGGTTGCAATTACTATAAATTATAATTAAATATATTTTTGGAACAATCACATAATACGTGTCCCAAAAATGAATACAAATAGTAATTTTAATTATTTTTATGGTAACAATAGCTATATAGTTATAGTTGAGCCAACCATATGTATTTGTTCATAAAACTGTAGTTATTATTACTAATATTATAGCAGTAATAATCATAATTATATAGTGACATGTAACTGCAGTCACAAATGTCAAAAACCTTTCTCTCAGTGTATAGATACTCGTAAAAAAAACGTAAGAAACGAAGATCACTTCCTTGTTCTGCGCTCGATTCACTTAGCCTTGTTTGTCGAATCGTTGATTGAATCCGGCGTTTCCCGAGGCGTCGCGGGAAACTCTCTCGCTTTCATTCGCACACGTGCTACGCATTACGGTCTTACAGAAGACACGCTCCGCACGCCACATCTGCAATTTCTACTTCTAGCGCGAGAGATCCCGCGATAGAATTTTTAACAGAGAAAATCTCTTCTCTGCGCAACCGTGCGTGTAATTTCAGCCATTGAATCCTGAGAAGGGAAATTATTTATTATATTTATAATCGATCTAAAAGTGTAATGAGACCTTGCACTGCACAAAAAGTAAAATGAATAAGACAGACGATGATCGGAATCTTAACTATGCGCGGAAACATGATCTGTATATGTTTAATTCGGGGTTGAAAGAATAAAAATTAAATAATATATAAGCGTGCTGCATATTTGAAGTACAATCGCGACTGAGAGTGACACGCGAGACTATTATTACGCGTTAATATTACTTTCTTTCCCATTTTTGTAAAGTTAATCGATCGGTATAATTTCTACAACAGATTTCATACGTGAGGAGAAATATATGCGCGCGTTTTTAGAGGATTTCCTGTCGCGGATAGATATCTCGCAATTTAGGTCGAAAAGGTAGATTAGATACGGAGATATCCAGAGACGCGGTTTCTCATCGTAATCCACTTGTCGGTCGCGATAATTGTTAGAAAGCAAGGAGCGAGAACCATTGCCTTGTCCTTTTTGTTCATTTCCCTCGGCCTGATTAGAAGCGTCAAGGACGAAAGATTGTTATTCTTTTATTTTCATTCATGAGTTTTCCATCCCGTCGAGTAGCATCTTGACTACAGTGAAACAAAGTAGCAAGTTCGTGCGCCTCAATGTATTATAAGTGAATCCAGCGGTGATTTATAATAGATAACAATTTTTCGCTATTAATTTCCAGAAAACGAGCTTCACGCATAAGCGTAAACATTTTTGAGAAATGTTATCGTGTTTTTAAAGAAATTGCTTATCGAAAATGAAAGTCAGCCAGCCACGCGTTGCAACTATCGCCGCTCAACGATTATTTTAAACGCAACGGCTGACCACCTCCGGTTGTATCTACTTGTCTGACTGATACTTTAATTCGCTCTATTTCCAACGAGATATTTGACCCTTTGAACCGTAGCCAATTAACTTTCAGTCCTTTTTTAGCGACGCGAGGAAATGTATAAGGGATTAAGAAATATTAAATATCTTTGTATAATTTACATTAAAAATAAAGTTTAGTTTGCAAAGTTCAAGAAATGTGTGTCTTCGAACTTTAAAGTTGTAAAATCTTTTTTTTTGTTTCTTTCAGATTTTCTTTTCTTTTTAAACAAAAATGCGATACCGAAAAGGGACCGTTTCAAAATTTTTTCAGTCGTACGTGAGACACATATGTAAAGCGTTTCGTCCATTAAGTTGTTATTCACAATGTCTACATTCAAAAAATAAATTAAAACTTAAATTAAATTAAATAAAAAATTAAACGAACTAATAAAATTAATTAAATTAAAAATTAATTAATTAATCTAATTAAATAAATACAGAAAATAAAATAATTAAAGACAAATATATATAACTTATAAGGAACTATTGTATCTAGTACGCGTGGAATAAGTATCTCCTCTCTCGCGGTCGATCTCTTTCTTGTTAAAGATCCATCAGTAATCTCTTCCATCGTAAAAGTTGATTGTTTCTTGCACTTTTTTAAATCTTTTTTTCTTTGTCTCACTTCTTTTTCCCTTCTTCTTAATCCCTGTTTCTCTGTCGCCCCAGGTGCACAATCGATAACTCCCTAACGATAATCGATACCGCGTTACGCAAGAATGCCTTTAAGACACGACCCACGCGCGAAATGTATTGTTAAACCTTTACCGAGTGTGTCGTGTTACGGAAGGAGTGTAAATCGCCGGGCGCGAATAGGCGTTTGCTCTTATTTTCCTCCGAGATCGCCACTGTCACTCTGTCTTATTGCACTATTCGCACGTATAAGTAGGTACGTGAAGTGGACTATGTTACTAGAACCCACGCAGTTTCACATTATTTTTATAATTTTTATTCTATTCATAATTCTCTTATTGTTATTATTGTGTATGCATTAAAAAAATTAAATTTTAATAAATATTAGTTCAAATGGTTCTAAGTAAACGTTTTCTAAATGTAAATATATATTTATTTGATACAAAAATTATTAATTTGATTTAATGAGTAAATATTTATTTACAATAAGTAAATAAAAATACATTTATTTCGTATTCAAGGAAATATTATTAGAATTTAGTAAATTTTTTCCAGTGCACGCGCAGAATGTAATTTTGTGAAAGAATTTTAATAATTTTAATTTTAATATCTTGTATAATTAAAAATGAAAAAATTTTGTATTGTATCAACGTATCAAAATATTTACACTATTAAATTGAGACAAGATTGATCGAGTTACATTTTTGTAAATGTGTTGAGATTGGATCTTTAATCAATTGACTGGGCAAATATAAGATAAAGGATAAGGAATGAGACCCTTGAGGGTTAAATAACTGCTAAATTCTCCAACGTGTATACTCTGAACGTTCTTACTGAATTTCGAAAGTCCTTTGGTTCCGCGTGATCGATTGACGTGATCGAATCTGATAGACATAAATAGATTATTGATGCCGGAGACAACTACGTGAACACGTCCACGCTTTCATCGTGAATTTAGCTTTCTTTAGTGCAGCTTGATCCATTGTATTATTATGTTTGCTTCTTAAATATACTCGTAATGTAGATCTATATGATGTATTTGTCTCTGTATAATATACCTGTTAAAATTTTATACTCTGAGTTAGAAGTACCCAAGTAAAAAATTGGCTACGTGTTAGAAAACTTTTAATTGTGTGGTTCACCATATTTAGGATGGAATGAGATGCATGGATATGTCATTTTATTTTTTTATACATAATTCATCTTATTCTACCTTAAAAACCATTCTAGATATGCCGGATGGTAGTCAATCTTATATCTTAACTTCTACTTTCAGTAGAGTCAGTTCAAATCTTACAAAATCCTTCAAATCTTTTAATCGCGTTGCTAAAATTTTAACTGTAAATACTTTCAATATATTATAATATATATAAGACGTTTTTTTTTTAAATGGTATAATTTTTAAAAGCTAAATCTTTACAAATGGTAGAAACGAATGAAAGAATTATAAACAAATGTGATCTTTGCTTTAAGATCAGTGAAAGAAAGTGTAAATGAAAAAGCGTTCAACTTTCGTTTAATGATCGCGAAATATTCGGTGCTCGTGAAATCTCTACGTCGACGATTTGCGACGACGGTAAATCGCAAGGGATAACATAATGAGGATAATGAGATAACGAGGTTGGGCAAAACGACGGGGCTGACGTGCTCTCTTTCTTTTTTCACTTTCACGGCCGATTGCGACCTGCGAGTCGTCGCGTGGGATGACTTTCGGATTGTCGGATAATGCCCGGTCGTTTTCGCCGATGTCAAACGATGTCGATGAGAGCCAGATGGATCTGATTAACGTTAATAATCGCGGGATGTAAACAGAACGGATGAAAGCGAAAACGGTGCTATTATGGCTTTGTTATAATAGCGCCGTTGCTTCATTATAGTAGCGACAGCTCAATTACCAAGCGACACGTTAGACGCTACTGAATGACGACGAAGATTTATGAAATCCTTACCGTCGGCTTAAGACGTTTTTTCTCTCTCTCCGTCTTTTTCTCTCCAATTGGATTCCGTTTGGAGATGATTATTTAGACACACATCAGAGTCGATTTATCGAATACAAAAGGCAGTCCGCCTTTTATTGCCGTGTTATTGCCGTTATAATGTAATTACCGTCATTAGTAAATTTACATAATGCGACGTCTTCATCCGTTCTACTTTATTCATCCCACGTTGTTTATGGCCCGCTGGTGGATTATCCGGGCGGCTATTACTGTGAATATTTCCACCAGGGGGGCCCGCGCGTGCCCTTATTATGAGTTCGTTCCGCCGCCGATTTCTCAATGATATAATCGGATAATGGCGAAGGAGTCCGGCTATGTTAAGTCCGGCGAGCGTGGCGTTTCATGCGCGTCCGGGGCGCGAAGGAAAGAGAAAGAAGAAAAAGAAAAATGCAAATTAATATGCACGCGCGACTCGCTTGCCGCTTACGCGACTTGCGCGGCGTAGGTGTAATGACGTAATAATGGAACTCGTGGAGCGACAACGACCCTTTCGCCGGAACCGCCATGATCGAAGGGCGTTTACATTCTGCAAGAGATGAAGGTCACCTATGCACGTTTATCTATTAAAAATTCTGCAAAATGGTAGTCGCGCGCGTAACAATTTAATTTATGTGACTCGAGCGCATAATTTGAAACAACAATAGTTTTTAAATAATAATTCTTGACGTTACGTACATATCTTCACGGATCATTTGCTCCTTTATTACGAAAATTGGTGAAAATATTACACCATCTGTGAACCTTGGTACCACCAGTAATCACCGTCATTGACTTGGCAGTGGGACAGATATCCCTTTCTCTCTCTTTTGTGGTTTTAAAGGTTGAGAAGGACAGACGTATATTTTATATTGTAACTGACCTTCCTCTTACTAGCAGCAGAATGAAACTGCTGATTCCTAGCTTCAGGTAGCGGTGTGAATTATTATATGATAGCGCTCAGATATCAATGTGAAATAGATTTCTCACCACTTTAGTATAATTAGTATATCTGCAGCGTCTACATTTCGCAGTATTTTTTTTCTTTCTTCGAAATAATCTCTTATTGTACAGAATGTTATTTACGTATCGAATTAACATAATCGTGTTAAAACAGAATTGCCGCTAAATAAAAAATCAAGAAAATCAGAGAAATGTCAGAAACTTGAGAGAGATCAGAGAAATTGAGGAATCACGGAATTTTACAAAATTTTTGGAAAATTATAACTCTCGTATATAAACATCTATGTAGTGTTTTGTTATAGTACTAACTTAATAATTAAATGCAAGCAATGTAAATAACATTAATAGTAATTTACATTGCTGTTTTAAATTGTTCTCTCGACTAAATATTTGACAGTTTCTAAATCAGGGGAGATAAAGAACAAAAAATTTTTTAATATTATTGAAAATATCAGAAAAAAGTCGTGAATTTTGTCTGATGGAGATTGAGGAAAAATTATGGAATTTGTGATAAGGAATTTGTGGTAAAATCCACATACAAAAAAATTCTTAAATAATTTTCTTCTTACACCACGTGAATGGGACGATTAAATCTCCGTAAAAATGACGAGATTATACAGCTTTACGGGATCGTTGTACGTTTTAATCGGCTTGTCACCTTGTCAATTAAGGGCCTATTACACGGACCTTTCGACATTTTCTGCGGCTTGTTCATGAATGCGATCTCGGAACGATTGAGACGTCTTTTGCAATCGACCCGGGACTATCGCGCTGATGTATTAAGATGCGTTACGCGCGCGTGTTTTGCACCTCTGCGGAGGGGGATGTCACGCTGTTTATCACTGCATTGTGTCACGGTAAAGATCCTTTGCTTTAAAGCCGCGGGAACGTTTCAACACGAGTGGTTCATTCAGCGGGCAAATGACACGGCTCGTTACGGCTGCGCGAAAGCCGCAAAAAGAGCAAAATACAATCGGTTAACCGGACGGTGAACGTTTAGAGAGAATGTCTGCTGCCCGGGCTTACGTGTAATGTAATGCGCGTCGATTGTATATCGCTGTACGTCGAATATTGACGGTGCTCCACTGCAGAATAACGCCGGAGAACTGATCCAATCAGCCAACCGTGAAATGCAAACGATCCTTCGCGTGGCGCCACGATACTTGAAATTTTCTCTGTGAGATTGTCGCGCTGAACTTTGCGATAACGAGAAAAGTGGATTATTTTCAAAGGCAATCGTGTATTTGCGAATGGTACGAATTAAAAACAGTGATTGAGTCTTTGACGGTTTTCCATGGATTCATCGTCCATCCATGCCGCGATCTCATTTGCGAGCTAAGATTGATTTATGAATTTGTGGACAGATCGCGTCTCAGTCCGGAAATTTTTTCAAGTAGCACTTATACACCGCTGTGTATCCCGTTAACCGTTAAGTAGATAGGTGTGTCCTCACACACAGCATATCCCACATGTAATTATTTTAAAAACCTTGTTCTGGAAAAGGAAAATAAAAAATATTTCCCGGAAATCTTAAAATTCTTATAAAAATCTTAAAATGTTTACATTATTCTACTTTATAAGAACATATAACTAATGTAAATTTATACATACTATTAACAAATATAATTATAAAAATAAAATTTTTCGAGATGTTCTGAGACACCTACCTATTCAGAAGGTTAAATGCAATTATTATTAACGCGTTAAAATCGAGCAGGTGTCTGCGGAAAAGAAAGCGACGGTTTTTGTCGAGGTGAGGTCGAAATTATTATTCCCGTTTAGTCGCATCGATCTCATCGCTTTTCGGAGCACAGTGATTTATCGCACGGTCTACCGGCGCGCCGCCGCTCATTATTCTACCACGCTGACGAGCCGATCGTCCGGATAATTGGGTCTTTACGTAAGGTGATCGGTAGGAAAGTTCTGTATTAATCTGCGGAGGCGGAAGACACGCGTGGCGAATATTCCATCGACGATGTACTACGGTTTCGATCATCGGATGGTTCAAATAATACCGCGATGAGATTAATGTGGAAATAACCGATAAATTAATCTCGATGAAATATATGATAGATAAAAGATGAGAGAGTACGAAGATTTTTAATAAAAAGGAAAAAGAAATATCTCGATCAGATTATTATTTTAGTAAGTTCAATTAATTACATTTCTATACAAATCGCACAAGTTTTTGCATACTGAAAAATAATTTACTAAATCTTAATACATATTTCTTTGGGTATTAAGTAAATATTTTTTCATTTACGATATAAATAAATATCTACTCAATAAAAAATGATAGTTAAATCAAATTAATAATTTCTGTATCAAAATAAATGTATGTTTATGTTTAGTATAAATATTTACTTAAAATTATTCAAAAAAATGTTTATCGAAATTCAGTTTTCTTTCAGTATGACGACATGATTGTAACTTTTGCAGTATTTTTTAAACGCTGCATAATGTTACTGCAATATTACTGGAAAAATCTGATATATGGATTATAACATGTGATTTAGCAATTTAAATATCAAAACGTAAATTAATTTATATCTTTCAATTTTAAGCATGCTACTTGTTTCGTATAAAATATAAATATATAAAATGTTTACTCTTTTTAAGTTAAATATTTAAACTCGTATACTCCGTGTCAGAAAAAATGCTTCTAAACAATTGCCCAGTTTGTACATAGTTGCTTAAAGACACTAAATTGAGCCTGGAATTGATCTCGGTTATCTCGTCGGAAATTCGTAACTTCCTGCTGATACAGGAAAGGGGTGAAATAGAGATCCAGATCGTCAGCAACGACCGATCGACACGCGAACCTCCGATCAATTTCCGGCCTATCTGAAACGCGGAAACTGGAACGTAATTGGAGATCGATCCCACGTAACGTCGAGACGCGTAATCGCCCGAGTGAATTAGCCGCCAGAGGACAATGTAATCTTTTTCATCTGAACGTTGCGTCCCGGAACAGCTTAATTCGAATGTGTGTTTAGATCAATAGATTCGTATTTTATGGAAACGTCTAATTGACTATATATACGAGTCCGATATATATTATATTAAAACACTTGATATTAAAACATTTTACTTTATAAATTTTCTAAAATTTCTGAGGAAAAAAATGTATAATTTAGTTACAAAAATATTTTTAAATATGTATTTTATATTTTATATAATGCACTGTTTTTAAAAATTGCTCTGCAATGTGCAATTAATGCTTTAATTATGCAGTTAAATTTTTTTCTTCTTTTCTTCTTTTTTCGTAAACGTAAAAAGTTTACACATCTTTGTAATTCCTCGGTTCTCAGATTCTAAATTTTACTTGTATAGCTTCGACTTTATTGTTCTTTTGCATCATTTGAAAATCTTTAGTCCTATAAATTCGAATCTCCGTATCTTGATTAAAAAAGTTCGTGTCCAAAATTTTCCTCATATTTTCTCAGTGTAGAATCGACGTCACACGAGTTATTTCGATACGTGGAGCTTCGAGAGGAAAGAAACGGGCAGCTTCGTGACTCGCCACGAAAGGGAATAAAGCCGCGCGACCGCACGATCGGATCACTGAGGATTCACTGTGGATCGGTTTAGAAAGTTCAGGATGCGCTCACGAGGCATCCTCTCGCTCTCTCATTCGGTTCGCGCACGAACGCGCCGTTCAGCTCTGTCTTAATTCCGAGCTGTCACGGCCAGAATAAATCCTACGATAGAATCGCAAAAGAGAGTATACATATTGTTTCGCGACGTTGCGTTTATGTAATCGCAGAATTATCGTCATTATCATTCGAGTTTCGATCTTCGTTGGTGAAATATTGTTCGACCTCGCTGTCGAAGTTGGATAATGAGGATGCTTCGAGCTTTATAATGTAATAATAGAAATGACATGTGATGTGTGTGGAAGGATCCATCGATCTACGACAATTGCCTTGTCGATTAGGACGCGAATTCGCGCTAACGAATTTTTTACAAAAGAGACACATACACAAACATATTCATAGAAAAACATATTGAATACATTAACATAATTAAATATGTAATAAAACTATTAATTATTAACAATTAAAAATATGTATAATTATATATAACATATATAATATAATAAAACATGGAAGATAAATTCGCGACATAAAAATTTGTTTGTCATAAAATATATCAGTGAAATCAATATCTCTCTCAATGTAGAAAGTTTATCAGATTCGACTCTAAAGAAGTGACGCATGTTTACAGTGTGCTATCTAATAATTAGAGATTAAAAAGAAAGTATCGCTTGAACGACTCCACACATACACACATGCATCTTCGGAGCTCGATATTTCTACGAGCTTCTCATTACGCCGAGAAATCGATGAGAAGTAATTTATTCTGATCCGCGAGAGGTTTCGTTTTTCAATATTAAGAGATGCACGGATTACGCGAAAACATTAAATCTCTTTCAAAGATAACGGTGTACGAACGGTGGCGGCGAAAATACACAACTAATGAAAAGATCAATCATACGATACGGTATAATTTGTAATGACATTGTAAATTATAAATTATCATTGCTTCCGGCGTTGTTTCTCTTTTCTCGTGCATATTTATTTTCTTGTAACGTGTTTGTGATTCTCGTCGCAAATCGGAAAATTGATCGCGATTCGTTTTACACTGCTAGAACGTTTAGACTGAACGCACGACCTTGAGTTTCTTACTTTCGGAAGGAAAAGTGGAATCTGCGACGTGTGTTAATGTATGCGGAACGCGTCTCCGAAGCGGACGATTTCGAATTCGCTTTCTTCCGCGTAAAATTAGAGCCGACGCGACGAATCGAGGACTATTAATTAGAAATGAGAAAACGGCTTCCTGGTTTCTCGGTATTCAACTAATGCCAAAAGTTGCTTGTTTTCAGTGCAGTGTTGAAACTGCATATTTCATCTATTATCTCAAATCATCATCGTCCAAGATATATGTACATTGTACATGAAGTATAAATTACGTCTAAGATTGAGGTTATCGTAACGATTATCATTAAAGTATTGAATAAAAGAGCATTTCTAGATTTCGCTGTTAAATAATAGTGCAATATCGACATTATAGACGTAATAGATATAAGACTGTATATTCTCTATCTTAACTGATCTTAGCATCTGTGCTCCATTAAACGTAACATTGAAACACATCAATGATTGCGTTCAATAGTGAAAGTAGCTTTTGTTGTAAATTTTTTTAATACGTACGATTGATTTATACATTTAAATCCAGTGAATGAAATTAAGAGCAAGACCAATCATATTCAAGAAATTTACAATGGTGTCAAATCTATTTATCTGCTGAATATAATATTTCTTTTTAATTCGTTTTGAGTGGGGAACGCAATAGAGATTTACAATTATTATACTTATATGTATAATATCTTCTAAGAATAGGAAAGGCAATCATGTGTATAGAAGAGCGAATTACAACTTTATATGTCATTATCTTTATTACTGATATTTTAAAGAGAAAGAGAGCGATACACATAGAAAGAACAGTTTTGCTGAAGAATCTAAAAATTTACCTAGATACTAATCTGAAAATAAATTTATTGGACTATATCAAAATAATAATATAGAACGCTCAAGCTAATTGTTGAAATCAGCTGAAATGTGAAATTTTTTCGCTACATTACGGAGATAAATATAAAGTATAATAATATGCGTCAGAATTTTAGTAAATTTTATGGAATTGGCAAGTCCATATTATAATGACATTCGCCTACTTATGTATAATTTATTTTACTTTTCTAATAAGTGAGCAATCGTTGTACAGTTATACTGTAAGGTACTTTTTACATTTTGTAAAGTAAATTTTAAGAATTGTTTGTGATACAATTTATCTTACTGTAAAATAATAATTACTTTAATGGATTTACTAAAATTTTAATTACTTTTTATACCTTATACTTACGATATTTTTATCTTCAGTCAAGTAAAGTTTGTCAAAAGTTTCATAAAATAGCCAGAATATTTTTATTAGTCTGTGATAAGGTAAAAATTATTCAATAATTTTTTTTGTAATTGCTCATCATGCTGAGGTCTATTCTGTAACAACTGTAACGATATAGTTATGATCGTTAAGAATTACACAATAAACCCTTAAATTTCCTATAATTATTTTGATGGTTTAATAAAATTATTTTCAGAGCTGTGTGTATTATCTTAATTTTCAAATACTCTTCATCAAAATTGTTCGTGTTTGTATTAAGCTATCTCTCTCCTTCTAAATAGTGACTAACTTAATTAAAGTACGCAGTCTATTTTTTTATGTTTGTGATTGAGATTTATATCAATATTTACGATTTTATGATTTTCTTTTTTGTGGGCAATGCGAGATTGAGAATCCGCCGATCAATCGCGAGATTCGATACGACTGAGGGTGCGGTCACTGTCGTCATCGACAAAACGCATGCATCGTGCGATACAAGATCGAAGGGGGAAAGTCGTTCGCCGTGGAAACGAGCCACGGCCAGGCCGATGTGCCGGTTTTACGTAAAGTGAAAATCGTCTCTTAAGAGTGCTGAGAGACGCGAGGAAAGTGCGCCGAAATGAGCAGAGACGTCTTGCGAATCGCGCGCGTAAACAACACGCTTGTCAAACGAGTAATACATCTTGCGAAGATAAATATACTTTTTACGAGCGCAATACATTTTCACGTGAATATTGCTGTGACCTCCGTTACTGGAAATAATACAAGACAATGGAGAAGGAACGCGCTCATTATATCGCGCGGATTATTTGAACGAGCAGTAAAGACGAAGACGTCGATTTACTGCACGTACCACTTACAGAAACTTGTGTAATAAAAGGGTTTTCACGCTGACAGAGAAACTATAAATGCCTTCGAAAATCGCACTCGGTAATCTTGGTATTATTGAAATTGTCAATCGGCGTACATTTATGACCGCGGCGTTTCTCGCTCGAGGATCGTTACATTGATTTACAATGTATTCCAGTGATGACGGATGCTCCATTGTATCGCGGTGGTCGAGTTAAGAAGAGAAGAGCCTGTTTTACTCGATTCTTTTTCAAATAAGTATTTTTCTAACCACCTTTATATTACAATTAAAGCATAAATAATAATGTAGTCTAAACCGATCAATGTTATGTTAAAAACGAAAAATATTGGAAAATTAGTTTTGTTATCGACTTCTAGCGTCGCAACATATAATAACATTTACTTTATATACATATTTTATAATTTATGTCTAAAACAATCTTCATTTCGTATATGTGTAAGTCTTACTGAATCAGTAAAACAGATAACTTCTGGATCCCTTTAAAGTATCTACAATAAGGTTTTAAGGAGAAAAACTTGTGCTCCAAAGTCGTCGATAGACCACCTTGCGATTTTTCTCAGCTCGTATATACGTGGAGATATCTATCTCGCTTTTTTACTTGTCGGAAGAAGTTTTGAGTCCGCGTCGATGGACCTAACGTATACATACGCCCCCGCGTTGGAAAGCAGGCGCGAGGAATGATTAAATCGCACTGATCATTCATAACTGCCACATAAACGTATTGAAGAAACGCGCCGATCGCGGGACCGCATGTTATCGGCACTTATATTTATCGAGTAACCGCCGAGCCACGATTCGTTATGATAAATTGAGATCCGATTAACGTCGCGTCGCTTTTACACTGCAATAAAATGCACGCAGACCGCTGCAGCTGTGCACTTGTGCAATTTGTGACCTTGATAGCATATGCTATTCGAGTTGTAGATTGCCAAATATTGTGCGCTCGTTTTGCAAACGACGCATGTCTAGACAGTTTATGGCTGCTTCAGCTTTTTGGGTGCGTAATTATTACCAATTACCAAACGTTATTACTTTCATCATGCTTGATTTTGCATGAGAAGAGATATAATCGTAGAATTGCAAAATTGCGAATATTATTCGTTAATTATTCTGATAATGTAAAGGACAATTCTGTCAAAATATTAAAAGATTTAACTAGATACAGATCTCAAAGTAATTGGGTTATTAAAATAATTTATATTATGTAGGACAATTTATATTATCTTGTCCTAGAATGTTAAAGCATTACTTTTTGCAGTATTACTTGTCATACTTGAGTTTTCTACATAATTATTTGGATAATATGGTCCAATGATATTATTTTTTTAGATCTAGCTAAATTTGGAAATACTTCAGTAAAAACATTTTTTCAATGTACTGCTTTAATAACGAAATTTAAACATGAAAACACTATTTTATTTTAGCTATTATTCTTTCGCTCTTTTTTTATACGTTGTTTTATTTATATAATTATGTTTTTATAAAGATAAAATATATAAAAAAGATAACGTAATTATATAAAGGCTAATGTACCAACCATGGAAATAGTTTGTTATGAAACTAAATAAATACTTTTCATAACCGTCACGATAATAAATGATGTTTAAAACATCAACACGATAATTAATATTGCTTCTGAGTTAACGTATCAAAGTTTTACAATGAAGATGAAAGTAACTTTTACCGATAATCTAAAAATAAAGAATCGTGAGGAACATAGAGAAAGTTACATTACACAATAAAAACAAATCGTGTTTAAGAATTTCGGCAATGAAAATATCGAAGAATTATAAAGAAGTAAACCTTCTCCGTTCACTAAGGCGAGATTCACATTATTTTTCTCTCATTTCCTCAAACAAGACTCGTTTTTCTGACCGTGCAATTATCCTGTTTGGCAATAATTCGGGTCGCGAAATCCATCGGCCGTTTCTTCGTCGACGAACACGCCGTTATAACGTTAACTTGCGCGACCTGAATTATTTTTGCCTGTAACGCAGCCCGGTCATTGTTCCCTATAGACTTTCGAACATTCCCCTCTCTTCTCTCTGTATGCACAAGCGATCTTATTTATCATTTTTCGCACGTACGAAATCGGTATAATGCAGCGCCGCAGCTATGTAGGTTCGATAAATCTTTGAAATAAAATAAATAAGAATGCACACTAATTCACGATTTCTAACGACAAAGCTATTTAAAATGTTCTAAACGATTATTGTGTTTCTTATTTTTCAATATTAAATAACGAGAGACAGTATAAAAATAAAATACACAAGAGTCTCTTATAAATCCATTTCATATAATAATATTTCTTTCAAAACCTTTAACATTATAATAATGAATCATTAATTACAGTTTGTTACAGCAAAATAAATATGAGGTATTTTAAAAGCATATCGTAAAATGAAAAAAAAATAAGGAAAAGTAATAAGGCGCTGTAAGAAATTCTTGCCCGATCGCGATGAGA
Organism: Cyphomyrmex costatus; assembly: GCF_001594065.2. Taxonomy (NCBI): domain Eukaryota; kingdom Metazoa; phylum Arthropoda; class Insecta; order Hymenoptera; family Formicidae; genus Cyphomyrmex; species Cyphomyrmex costatus. The sequence continues at coordinate 31,582 of NW_017275654.1, forward strand.
TTGTAAAGTCGCAAAACACAATATAGTCGCTCTTTAAATTGCGTTCTTGACTGTTCCGCCAAGGACTTTCGCTCGAGGAGTTGCCTAAGTTACGGTTAATTAATAGACAGGTAATTAGCTAGCTAATCGGGGCACTCGATAGATCGACATGCACTGAATGCGGTATTGCGGTATCGGACGGCGTTTGTTCCTCTTCTTGTGCCGAGGTTTCCAGGCAAATATTGACACTGACGATAGAGATGTCACACGTCCTTTGAAGCTACTGACCGTCCGCAAGAGCATACAAAGATCGACGGACTGGCGGAACGAGTTTATTTGCCTCGGTTAATTCCTTTACGCCTCCGGCGATTTAGTAGCAATTAGCGTAGCTAGTTATTACCCTCCGAGAGTAAATTGTTAGAATAACGTTAACGTTCTGACGTTGACGTCGTGTTCCCGACGTTACATTCGCGTTATACGAAGCGCTTTCTCTGTTTGTAAGATAATTTTATTATCTCTGTTACGTGGACTATTAAAAATATGCAAATATTTCCGCATGTTTAATGCTTATATTTTATTAAATTCAATGGAAATTTATATACGCGATTATGGCGATGTGATAATGATGTAAATATGAATGTATGTATTATGAAATTTAATATTTAATTTGTTTTGCAGCAACCGTCTGATATTAACGATTTTATGTCTTTTTTTTCAGGCTGAAGAAATCAATCATATCGTAGCCATGAACCTCGCGCTGCATGGATTTTTGCTGCAAGGTAAGTTTCTTCATATTTCTATCGTTTTGATAGCGACAAGTAAAATTTACAACCGATGTGCGAATTAAATTATAAGAAATTCCCGATTTCAAATTGGAAAAATATAAAATATGTATAAAGCACAAACTTTATTTATCATTAAATTTATTATTTAAATATAATTATATATAATATTATACATATATAAGTAATCTAAATATAAGAGTAACATATAAATAATAATATATATTTTAATTAAATTACATAATCTTCTTATACATTACAAGTGAAAATAAAAAGAATGAATAGTATTCAAAATTTCCATGGAATATTTTTTGAAATTTTATTAAATATCGCGCGCGTTGGAATGTAATATAATAATATACGATGAGATAATAATTCCGCTTTTTCCCGGTTCCATGATTCATCCCGTTCGTATGTAGGCGACACTTTCTTCATGATCATCCTCCGCGGTGCAGGACGCATAAAACTCGACGTCTTACGATAGCAATCAGTCCCCCCCTCCCTCGTTGTTTCTGAGGTTTATGAGGATGTTAAAGTGACCAAATTATCGATATTATAATCGTATAAAAAAGTTAAAATCTTACTTAACTTTCTTTCGATTTTAAATTTTAATATAAAGTACATTGCACCACCTCTCTCTTCTAATTTTGCGTCTGATTTTAATTCCGTAAAAGGATTTTTTATTCTGTTCAGTCAATTCGAAGATTTTTACACGACTGTGACGTCGATAATTTGGTCACTCCAGCATCTCCTTAAGCAGGATTAAGTACAATTTGACTTGCGTGCGCGCGATCTCGAAGACGTCCTCGAAAGACGCCCAGATCGGCTTGCTCGCTAACTAGGTTTTCGTGCCGAGACCAAGGTGTTTCCTACGTAGATGTAAACACGCGCGTGGCGATCGGGTACGATTCAAGAATCGCAAATGAATCGCGCGAGCGAACGAGCTAACAGCGCAACACGCCGCGAGAATCGCGAATGAATCGTCTCGCGCAATCAGTATTAGAGATCGTTGAAAAAAGGACATGGATATATAAACGTATAATAAATTTAATACTTTAATAAATAAATAGATACCGATATGTGTATGTGTATAACACGAAATAAATAAATAAGTAAAATAGAATGTATGAAATATAATATACATTATTTGATGTATAAAATTTGAAAGTTTTATATAACGAGAAACAAGTCGACGAATAAGTTATCTATATTACGTTGACTATAAACGTAACTCTGAAATTGCTATTCTTACGTTCAAGTTTTTATCGCATGGACCGCAGAATCATTAAATATGAAAAGCATGTAGGCATTACTATTATGGAAAGAATAATTTTGCTGGTATTGAAAAATTTAGATAGGAACAGATTTAAAAATAACTTTGTTGGATTATATCGAAAGAATTACGTAAAAATCTCAAGTGTGATGAGCTGCTAAAGATTTCGACGTTCTAGCAGTCAGCTTGAACAGCTTACGTAATTATTTTGATAGTCTAACAAAATTAAATAATTTTCAGCTCTGTAGTTAAACTTTCAGATACTTCAGCAAAACTGTTCTTTCCATGTATAAAATTCCGCCTGAGGGTAAAAAAAAATATTAATATTTATTTATTCCGTGAGACATAAATTTAGAATATATAAATCAAATACGCATTCTATGATTAATAAATTAATTAGAAGGAAAATTAATGCGCAAGCTGAAAAAGATATCGTGGCATTTATTCTTTCACTCACAGAAATTTGAGAACACGAGAGTGAAACTTGAGAGATGTCCAAATCGCAAAATCCATGATGTTATTAATTGGTGAGGTATATAAAAATTCAATCATATATATTTTCACATCTGTGTGATACCGGATACCGCTTTATGACGGTATCTGAAAGATGGAAATAATTTCTAAAGACCGAGCGTATGCCGCTGTAACGTAATCACGTTAGCGCAAAGAGCTCATGGCCCGTAAAGTATAAATTCACAAGAGAACGACGTGGAAAGGTGTCAACACCGGTGATAATCGGCGCCGGATGGAATCGGGAATTGAAGAATGAAAGGATGATACGGGCATTCTGTGCAAATCGCGCGTAAGCGCCTCGTCAGACCACCAGCTGCGTTCGCGAGGTATAAAATGTAAATCCCGAGTTTTCTCAAGGCGCACATTTCAGCAGGGTAGCCGGATGATGGGCGCCTTACACACGGTTGCAACGAACATTTCGTAAGCGATTGATAGGATTCAAGAAAGCGCAGGAACAAAGCGTGGTTTGAATTTGCGATAATTTGCGCAACTCTTTCTTAGCGATTTATTGTGTTAGGCTTCTATGTATACATCCTTAAGTGTGTATCGTGAAAAATTGAAGGCACACGTTGAGATACAAACCTTGCGTAATTACAAGACATAAGACATGCTTTTGTTCGGGAACAAAATTGCTTTTAAAGAAGATTTTTCCTTCCACAAATGACACAAAAATTCTTTTGCGCCGTTTGTTAACCGTAATCTCTACCGCGAAGAAGATTCTTATCGATTCCTGCCGCGTTCTTCGTTAAATTTATCACCGAGACAGCGCCAGACGTGGCCGCTTAGCTCGCGAGCTGCAATCAGATTGCATGCAACGGTTCCTCGAAGCTAGACAAATAAAAGGTGCAATCAAACGCCTACACTTCGCGCTAGATATGGGACGTATGCGAATACGGGGTCGTAATAATCGAGACTCAGACTACGGTTGGATGACGCACCGGACGGGCCGATTTATCTGCGGATTCTACACGTTCCGCATAAAAAACACCGTCTATTGAAGCCCGACGACGATGGACGGAATGCGGCCTCGTGGGATATCCGCGCGACGAACGTATGTATGCATCGCGGTCGCGACACGTGGGATGCCCGTGCATCGTCACTCATTTGCGCGTTTTATCGCGGCCCGCCCGCGGGATACCTTTATCCTCGATGTTTTACGAGCTTCCGTTTGTCAAGGACGCTTTCCAGGTACACGCCGACATGCAAATTTGACGATAAGTCAACTTTAATTCCAAATAATTGCCGATAAAAAGGATAGGAGCAGTGCTTCTTTTGCGAGAGGTCCATTATTTGTTCTTTTTGGTTCAGAAATCTATACCATTGTATTCGTACATAATCTACAAATTAATCGCAGTCAATGTGTTTGGCAAAAATTACTTTTTTTCTCTCTGAAATGTTAAAATATATACCACAAAGATTTGTTGCGTTAAACACGATGTTATAGAATTTGCATGGCATATCAGAATTTTTTAATAAATTGAGATGGTTTTTGGCTTCAATTCATTAAAAATTCTGATGTGCCCCACCAATTCTGACAATGGCATTGTATTCACCAAAAAATTCTTCTGAATATATACAACATTACAGTATTTTAAAGAGAAAAGTGATTTTTTATTGAACTAGAAACAAGTCGTATATAATCATAAATTAAAATTCATTTCAAACCTCTTGAATTGTTGTACTTGTAGACTTTATTTAAATACAAGTTTTGGTTTTGTTAAAAAAATATTTAAAAAAACCAAAAATATGTGTCCTCAATTTACTCAAAGTTCTGATGTGCTACGCAAATTTTGCCAATGTTTCGCGTGAGTTATACATCTTCGAGTTGTATCTGTAATATCGCACTTTGAAAAGAATTCGAGTGTTGAACAATCTAACAGAAAATTAATCTTTCTGAATTTAGGTAAAGGGATCTTATTCGTTCGCTTTCTCCCGCGCGCGGCACGATTCGCCGTAACTCGAGATTCCATTACGCGAGATTCGCAGAATAGCAAGCTAAGCACGTCATTATGTAGCCATGACTTTCATTCGAAGTCTGTTTCTGCCTTAATTAACACGTATGCGCGTTGCACCGCTTGATCTCGCGTTTCCGCGTGTCTTCCGGCACTTACTGCGCTCGCCACGTGAATCTCAAGCTTACAACTGATCTGAGATGAGATTTCTAATGTAATCAGAACAGCGCATTTGGGATATACGAACTCGCGTTGAGAAAGTACTAATAGGAAATATCAAATTATGGAAGAGATGCAAAAAGATCATTTTATATTTCTCAACTGTAACATTGTGCCGAGATGAATGCTGACTTGAAACTCGAGTAATGATGAAAAAAAAGATCTTGTATAATAAATAAAAGGGGAATTCTTTTTGGTATAAGCGCAGTAATTATTATCATTATGAATATATTATTACTAGCATGATTACTGTTGTTAAATTCAAATGTTTTTTTATTATAATGTTATAATCTAATTATATTTAAAAAGTATAATTAAATTATAATATTATATTTAAAAAAGCATTTAAAATCAATAATAATAAATTTTGAGTAAATATGCCCAGACATAAGTACACGTCCATTCACTCGGACGTTTACCTAATGTGACAAGTGCCGGAATTAATAGAACGAAATAGGAAGGAATCAGGAGTCTATGGCGATAAATGCAGCAATAAAGTTCTGCCTGCGTAATGCAAAGCAAACGCGAGAGGGGTAGAAAGCGCGAGGAACGTTCCGTTCGCAGAGAGGCCGTCTTGCATTCCCAGCCCACGACTGGCGAAAGACCGCGGGAAAGTAAAAAAGCCGCGGCTACGATCACATAGAGATGAAACATAAAATGGGTCAAATAGTCGCCGGGAGGAGACGTCGGAGATGCGGATCGATTACCACTGGTATCGTCCGCGTTTAACGTCTAGTTACACCAGGTATTCATTGTCGGCGCGAAGAAAGTCACTGCGACTGTGAAGCATGTAATGTAATTCGCGAGCGTAAACCAACGCAGAAGGTACATATAATATTTACATCGCCATTTACGTATCAATGACTCGTCGTGCGGCAAATCTTTGACATCGCCGTCAATTTGGTGAAATGTCTTTGCGCGTTCAATAGCTTCGGCGATTAATATCTCATTTTGCTCTTCAACATTCAGCATCATCTTCGTGTTTGGTTTATAGATGTATGTAATAGGTATAGACTGAGCATTCCTTGATCTTAGCATTTATACTCTCAGAAAAGAAACGCAGTCATTAATCGTATTAGCGTCTCTCTTTAACTTGATACTTTAGAGAAAGAGATAAAGAGTTAAAGAGAAAGAGAGAGAGAGAAGCACAAAGTTGCTTCAGTCTTTCTAAATCGACAGCGACACCTTCATAGGAATGCAGTTTATTACATCTATGATATTTTCCATAATTTTTCATGGTATTTCGATCTTTTATTATGTCATTTTTCCACAAACGATGTGAAGCATTTGAAGCATCTAAAGATAAATGAAAAATACCGAAATCTTAATTGTCCGATGAAAGGCTATTTAATAAAAGAATTATCCTGCATTTCTTGGAGGCTTAGTCGTTTCTCATTGACATTATTTACTTACGCAATCGTGTAAAAGTTGGATAAAAGGCGCCTAAAGGTAGAAAATAATGAATCTTAAAGCTTCCTATGCGAACTGACCGTACGTTCGTAAGTTCGCGCGACGCGACGCTTCGGCGACGCCGAAGATGAATTTCTTTTACGTAATTTCGCGCAATTCTTTAATGTGCTTTTCATTTCGCGCACAATGCCCGCGATTGGCTTTCACTCCGCTCGTATTCGATTGATGCATCGTGCTGCGTTGCGCGCGCGATAATGGAAAATTCACATTTGTTCCGAGCACAACAAGTTCAACAGAACTCTCGTTGTGTCTCTGAATTAGCGTTGTATTCAGGTAAGATATGAATTATACAGAATTCACGAGTAATTTCTAGCTCTTGCTTTGTACAATCGTCTCGTTAATCGTGCAAAAACACTATCATTCGCAGGAGAAACACTTGGGCGTGCGAAAAAATCAACCGTGGTATTACGAAATTTTAATTACAAAATATGAAATTTAATTACATAATAATATTACATAAGTATTGTGTCGCAAATTTTTTATGTGCTATTAATTAATAGAGCAAGCACATATATAAAATCGATTGTATCACAGTCATTTTTGAAGATAAAAGCCACACGAACGTTATAATTACGTTTCATTGATCAGTCTAGCCTTTCTACTTTATTTTTTCAAGTGATATGCAATGTCGGTGCATATAATAGCGTTGCAAAAATCGGCGAATGATAACAGTTGATCGAGTTACCGTTTGATACACATTTCCTCGACTTCTGTCCCGCGCCTCAGACTTCTCACTCTTTCTTTCTCTCCCGCTTGCTCGCTCTCTTTTTCTCCTTCGACCTGTGTGTACGTGCGTGTCTCACTTTTCTCCTTATGTAATCGCGTAACTCCGGCGCAAGGATGCGGTTAGACCTTTCGAAGCGTGTCTCTCTCCCGATGTCACGTAAGACGCACATTAGTCAGTCACGATCTTAATTTCACTCTCTCACGTGGCCGGACGATCACCACGCGTGAATGCGCCACGCATACTTTTGGCGGTACCGGTGTCAACAGGTCCTGGAAAAAAATCAAAGGAAACCAAAAGCGACCGAGGGAGAGATCGAGTGGAGACCGCGCATTTTGCACTCCCCTCTGGACTGTCCCAATTTATTCGCAAAATGCAATTAAATTCTTCCAGCTCAATGGAGTTTAATTGGGATACACACATGATGCGATTACGCAATCCTACGTAAATGAATTTGCAAACTACGCCGATCACCAATTGAGCAGCTGATTCCTCTAATTTGTTTATTTCTTTGAGTTTTTTAATACTTGAATTTACTCAAGCTGTCGAAAATGACGAAAATTTTATTCACCGGAAATGCAAGCTTCTTTGTCGGATATAAAGATACATCTTGTGAATTTAGCAATAAAAATACAAAATGCTGCGTATCTAGATATATTCTGCACAAAGAGCGCAGTGATACAAATTTGTGTTTAATTGTTTAATTGTTTGTTCTGGATTCGCAGCTAAAGTGTAATAAAAAAAGGTTCATCGGTCATCGGTAATGCTTCAGAAATATCAAACCCTTTCCATTTTGTTTTCTTTTGAAACATGTGATATTAAGTGCTGTACAACTGGCAATTTGTAAGGCAACGTGTACCTGTCAATTATTGAGTGGTTTTAAATCGGCTGTCCAAAATTATTGCGACATGGAGAGGGGAGGGGGGATCCTTTTTAGTCCTATTATCTTCATCGCCCCATAAGTAGCGCTATTTATTATTTCTTGCGTGACGGTAATAGTGATTATTATTACATAATTATGTTACTTTTTATGTAGTTATATATTACGTTGAAGAAACGTAATTATCTGGATTTTAATAAAAATATATTCTCCTTTCTAAAAGATACGGCAGTTTAAGTTTTTAATATAATAGTGTTAGAATAATTTTAGGTTTAATATAATAATGTTTTATGTAATCTTTTTAAATTATCACATTATTTGCAACAAATACCAAGCTAAAAAAAAAAAAAATTTTATTCATTAACTAATGTAAAATAAACCAATATTGAATTTTTCTACACATTTCTTAAATATTACGTTAATAAGCATTGAACGCTTTATGATTTCGCCTAAAATGATTATGAAGGTTTATTATTTATTTGCCGTAATTTATCGTAACAATGGCTTTTTATGTGTGGTACTCGCGAAATTGCAAGACGCGGAAATACCAGCTTAGTGACGCGCGTCGCGATTTCGCACGTATACGCTTCAGTCGATTCGGTATTTACCTTCACAAAAAACAAGTTCTACCACGCAGTGCACTGGCGGAATTGCTCAAGGAGAAAGAAAAATTCGTTCGCGTAATTGTGTACCTTGATTGTTACGTCGCTCTATCGAAATCACAGGGACATCGAGAGTCATGCCAAACAAACTATCGAAATCCCCGAGATTGAAACATTCCTCGTACGTGGAAAACTTTCGCAAACTAACGACTGGAGGAAAGTAATTGCAAAAATTCGCTTTCCTCGCGTCGACCTTTCGAGTTAGTGCTTCTGTAAATGTAGGAAATTCATTGGTATGACACATACTTGGGATAATTCACAAAAACCGATAGTAGCCTTACATAATGAATACGTATAACAAAGTTTTAGAGTACAAAGACGATAAACGAAGTGTTTCTTGACACCTTTGTGCGGCACTTTCTTAAATATGTAGGTCAATCGACTCAATCCATAAAACGCGTTCTTAAGTTACGATAGCAACGCCCAAGTCTTTGCGAAATAATAAGTTTGGTGAGAGTTTCTCTATCTGTTGAGAAAAATATTTTTAGTATTACATCGTCGTTTCTTTTCTTAAACGTTGTGTTCAGAAAGTATTAACGAACCATTTGAACAATTCCCATTTTTGACTAATGTGATTAGTTAATTTATTCTTCGTCTGAGATCTCGAAGTGATTTCTATTATCGTAGACACAAGTCTTTAGATGTTCAAACAATATATCATTGAAACACGTCATGTAAATATTAAGAAACGAAACATAAAATCAATTCAACAAAAAAAGGTTTTTCCTTAAATTAAAAAAAAATTTATTTTTTTATACATAATTTATCTCAATATACTACTTTTAAAAGAAAACATCGGGGATTTTTTAAACTTTAGTTGTAACTTTGCAAAGAAAGGATATGTAATTATACAAAGAACGAAATACAGCTTTTTTTCCTTATCAAAATTGATACTTAACGGCAATTTTTATAAAGAACGAAGCTTCTTCTTCAATCACGTTGCAAAGCATTTTTCAGTATCTAATAGATAGACTGTAATTCATGGACTATAATCTATCTGCCTGCATGTACCTGTGGCGATCAGATGCGAGCACGATGGGTCGATCACCTCTCGTTTGGCACGTGCTTAATGTAATTCCTCGAAGACAAAAAATTGAAAAGTTAGGACTTAGAAATTTGCTCACAAGAAATAAAAATTAGTAGGAATTATTTTTTGTTTCTTCTTTAATAAAAGAATTATTTTTAGTTTCGCGAAAATTAAATATATCTTCGTTGTAGAATTAATTTTTATAGAGAAGAAATGAGAGCGAGAGAAAGAGATATCTAATTTAATTTTCTTATTTTTTTATATATGTAAGTTATAATAAAAAAAGAATCATGTTTAAATTTTAAAAGATAATTGTTTTCTTTTATAAAACTATAACACCTAATTTTTGAATTGTAACAGTCGACTTTTATTGAAAAAATTGGAGAAATTCATAGATTATTTATTTAAATATGTTTTTACTATCCGCATCCTAAATCGATCCATGCACATTTAGTGATTTTTCATCTTCACGTGCAAGATAAGAAGATAGCAGAAATGAAAACGACGCGCACGAACGCGTTCATCTTCCTCTCGTTAATGCTAATTAATATCCTCCGACGCGACAACACAATAGCTTCTTTCATCGAAAGAAGCGTCTGAACTTCGCACAGCGACCTTTCTTCATTCGCTTTTCTCTTCAAAATTTCACTCATATACCTATTACATCTCCCATATCTCATGCAGATGCGGCAGCGATGCGAAATCGACAGAAACTTCCAAGTCAAAGAAATCTCTGTTAAAGTCCATTATATATATATTTATTTCCTTTTTTAGAACAAATTTAAATTTTTTTAAATGTGCGCGTTTAATATATGTATAAATCCTACAGAAAGTTCGCAATTTTCCGCTTTCGCTGTTATTACGTTTCGAAATTAGTGAAGTTAAGTCGCTTCAGCACCAACGAGCTATCGAAGGAAATCGTTGAACTTTTGCCAATCTAATTTAACTTTACAGTTTCGTTAAAAGTCGGATGTTCGTTCGTTTTTTCGCCAATTTACATTTTCGATAATGAGATGGAGACAAATACGTTGATACACAGAAAAGTACACACTTTACGCAAGTAATAAATACTTGTTTTAAGCATTTCAAAAGTTTATATAGAATATCTGTAAATCAATCACAAGTTCATCACAAGCATTAAATTTATTCAAAATACATTCTGAATTCTAGTGAATTTAATATACTTCAATTAAGATTATTAGATCCAAATAAAGTCAATTTACTTATTGTAAAATCGCTTCTAATTTTGTAATATTCATAAAAAAAAGAATTAATTCACGTTTTTTGAGCACAAAATAATGAATTTTTCTATAATTTTTAATATATTTTAAGATTATTATCAAGAAAATTTTTTTTTCAAAGATAACCGTTATTTAAAAGAAAGAAAATAAATTGAGTAATCATTTTTCTTAGAAATAGGATTTTTCTGTGTGCAGGGAAAGGGGACGCTGTCCTCATTCGGAAATTGCATTTTATCATTACGCGCTTACAGGCGCACAATTTCTTCCATGTTCCGTTTATCCCCCTCTTTCTTCTTTTTTTCCATTTTGCCGTAATAACGTCTGACTCCCGGCTAACGAGAGTTAGCCGGGAAAAGCTATGCCTGACGCGTCCTTGTCTTGCATGTGACTGTTGCCGTGAGATTAATTCGTGATTTTTGTATTCTGGCCACCTTGCAATATCCCACGGCGATTATTTATACCATTGATGGAATTCCGAAACGTTCCTTCGTATATCTGACTAATCGCTGGCCACTGCGCTTATATCACTCAGAATATGTTCAATTACTGCGATCTGCAAATCTCTACTTTCAGCCGATCCTTCATGACTCATTGTCAGTACGATCGCTGTAAGTAAAATATATGTTCCCGCTTACATTTTACTCCATTCTATATTTCATTAAAATCCGTATCTCGAGAACTCTGCCATTAATTGTACTGACAGAATGTGACACTTTGAAAGCCGTAAATAATAAATTTTAAAGAAGAAGTGATATATCATCATTTTCAATTCAGTGTTACATTTTTTTTTTTTATTATTTACAGTTCTCGAAGCGTTGTTTGTTTACGATACGATTAATGATGGAATATTTTCGAGATATATATATTTTATAAAATAAATAAAGTATTTTTTCTCTACAGAAAATTAAAACTCTTTATATATGTATATCTTATCACATTATCACAAATTCCACATAAAATTTTATAACTTTTCTCTGTGATTTCAAAACAAAATCTTACGATTTTTTCTAACTTTTAATATTTTGGATTTTTATATATTTTTGTCTTGATTTAGAAACTATTAAATATTTAATAGAGATCAATATAATAGCAATGTATAAATTACTATTTATTTTGCTGGCATTGCTAAGATTTTTAATTATTAAGTTGACAGTATTCCAGAACTATGTACATAAATGTGATGTGTATAATAGTATTGAATTTCTTTACAAGCAAGATTTTTAATTTTCCCTAAAAAGTAAGTTTCCAGTTTTGTGACAATAATGCTTAGACGTTTTGTTTTTAATAAGAAAATTTTTTAATTATATTTTTAAATTTATATTCAGATTTCTAAAACGCAAATCAATCATTTGGATCTGAATGTAGATTGTTTGTGGGATCTCCGACTGAGATTTACACGAACAATAGGATCCTATGCAAATTCTTATTGTGCACACGATGCTGCATCATTAAGAGCGAAATGTACACCGTCGCGTATCGATGGTTTCGAGAGGAAGACTGTTTTAATTAATATCCTCGATGCCCGAACAATCTTAATTAATGCGTAACGTCCGAAAGAAAGACAATGGTACGTGATTTCCTCCGCAAACGCGCGACTCCGCTGATTGTTAGCCTCTCTCCTCTCCTCCTCCCCTTTTTTCAGAGGGGAACTCTTTGATTTTCATGTCTCACGGTCGGCGGAATCCGCCGCGTGGAAAACTTCATCGATTCGATGCTAATTACAGCGATTATTGTGATCTCAGGAAAATTTCGCCATCGCTGATTGCGGCGCGTCGTTCATTTCCACGCCGTTTCCTGAGAATAATTTGCGCGTCCATTACCGATTAATGGAAGGGTGCTGCTTTGTGGAACGTGATTGCCGCTAATCGTGGCAGAGGAAGAGGGACAGCGGAAAAGATGCACGGATTACAATGAAAATTGCGTGTATTAGCACGTGTACCGCACCATACGTGTGCACTGATATAAGCTCGTTTTCTCTCATTCCTGCGGAATGAACTGCCTGCCATAAAAGGCATGTTCACCTTTCGTAGTACTAAATCACCGTATTCTCTTGTAATAGATTCCACCTTGCCATAAATTCCGCTTTCCGCGAATATACCGATTAACGTTGCGCGAAAGAAAGGAAGAAAGAAAAAGAGAGAAGGGAAAAGAAAAATTTCGCGTTTAACGAAAGTTTGTAATCAAATGGCAATATTATGAGCGAGAATAATTTGTGATACATGAACATTGAACAACGACGAGGATTGCAAAGGACTGGTGATAATAATTTTACATGTATCTTACAATAATGTATAATACATGAAAATAAATTAATTTTTGTCTATATGTAATAAATGTAATACACACAACAGATAAAATGACACGAACACCTAGAAAATATACTTTTTATTTTACTATTTGTTTTATTAATAAGAGGCTGACTCATCATTTACTATATATTAGGTATATTTTTGTTAGAAATACAACATACTTAAATATTATAATAGAATGTTGGACTGTATTCTTTTAGTAGAAAATAGATAGTATATTTTTCAAGTGTTCATATTATTTTGTTTATTCCCTGTAATGAAATATAAAATAAAGTGTAATGTACGTTACACATACAACAGACACAAAAGAACTTCCACGCTCGTTCGTTCTTCTCATCATTACCAATTTCAGTTCTATCATGTTTAACGATCGGTCTTTTGCAATGAGTGTGCACCGCGTTTCGCGGTGGCCGAGGAAATGAACGGTCAAGAAACGCGGGGAACAATGACAGACGCGACGCGAAGGACATTCCGTCGAAAGGGAGTGCCCGGGTGAGTGTAGTCGTAATAATCCACTTCCTCCCGTGCGATAAACCGTCGCACGGCCGGCGCGCGTTCGCTAGAAACGATCGGTTTCACGAGCTTCTTGCAATTAAAGCGGACCGAGGGCAGGAGCCGTCGTTCGACTTTCACGCGTGTGCCGTATCTCGAGCACCCGTTGCATATGCAACACGCGTCGCGGACATTCGCGCGACGGTTTTCGCCAACTGCTGGGTCGCGAAACCCCGCCACGACAAGTTGGCTAATTCATTCATCAATTTTACTTCTATCGTTTTATCAATTTCGATCTGTTGGATTAATTTATCTACCGTGGGTTTTACCGTTTGGATTTTGCAATACACTGCACGCACGTGCAAAAGTTTTTATTGTCAGAGCGAAATTAATTCAGGAATTAAAAAAAATATACATATTATAATATAATTTTTAAATGTAAACTTTTAATTAATATGTAAATTGGTTTATAATTTTAGAAAGGATATATGCATGTTTTTAGAAGAATATAGGACTGGAAATCTTACTCACGAGGAACGAAGCGATCGTTTTCACCGGATTTTTTTTTTCTCCTCGAAAGAAAATTAATCATCAGATGTTCGCGGACAACATGAGTGCGCGCATTTGCATACGCAATCGCAATCTACGTATTTTCACGCAATTGTTTATCTCTGAGCAACGCGCGTCGCGTCGTCACGGATGAATGAGCGAGTGAATGAATTCTCTCGGGAGAGCCGCATCTTTGAGACTCATTCATCTCTCTCACTCTCTTTCTCCAGTTGCGTAGGAATCCACCTTCGCTGCTTATCGTGCGGAAAAGTTCGTATTACTGTATTATAAATCGTTGCTGTCTTCATCGAACGGAGCGCAACAAATCAAACCGGCGGCGCGTCATTAATATCGTCGGCCAAAATGGGAAAGAAGCGGCGTTCGTTCCTTGCGTTATTTCACGTAGCGGTCAGTTTGATAAATGATTAATATAAGACAGTGAAGACTTTACCGCGTGAGATTCGAAAACATAAGAACCCCGCGCATTTATAACGCAGTTATTATTATTACTTTTGATTTTACTTATTACGTTATTTGCGTACCGGCCAGCAACGTGTCAGCTATTTATCCAACGAGCCTCCAACGAAGTTCGCTGCATTCGTGCTTTGTGCCGGAGACTGTTTGCCACGGCTTCGCGGAATGAGATTGATGCCTGGAGGTCCGGAAGAAGGGAAATTTTTGCACTCGACGCCGACGTCTCGTTTGAAACGGAATGTGCCGCGATACGGGCGTATCCGATGCCTCGGGGAATAATGGAGGGCTTCCGTTTCCCGTGGCGGGCCGCGAATAGCAATGACTTCGTTCTCGCGTTCCCGCACACACTCGCACGTATTAGTGAGACAGCCGCGTGTGTGTGCAACGATCTCTGCGATTCCGCCTTGTTACGTGAAACGAGAATCTAAATCCGAAATCCGACGCAAAATCTAGCAGGAAGTCATACGACATCCGATAATCCGTTTGCTTTTAAAATAATTTTTTAAACGATGAAAGATGAGACGAATTTTCCGAATTATTATAAAAATAATTATGTGTGTGTGTGTGTGTGTGTGTGTGTGTGAATTAAAATTTTTTAATTATTTTTAAATACTTACTATTTTTTAATAATTAAAGGTAAGAAACTTTGAAATGTTGCGACATACGTTGAGAAAATTTCTGATTAAAAATCATAGACGGACCAAGAAATTCTAATCACATATAATATCAATTAGATTTTTGGTTATTTTAACTAAATTATATATTAAATTGCTTGTCAAGTAAAAACCATTTTCTAACACAATTACAAAATATTTTTTACTGTGTATAAATTTACGTCTAAAAAATATTTCAACATTAACAATAAGTTCCGTTTTAACCGATAATAGAATTTTTCAATTAGGTTTACTTTTATCATTCTAATTTATAATAATTATTTTTTATCTTAAGTAAAATTTTATAATAAATTCAACCTCCCAAAAAATTCTGATTTTGTCCATTCTTCCCAGAATTCTAACTATAACGCAACCAAACTCTTTTCCAGTGTACGCAATTTTTATTATAGTCAATAAAACATATGCGACATTCGTTTTCGTAAGTAGTATGATACCGTGATAAAATTACTAAAACGATTAATGAGTACTGATTTGATTTGCGACGAATTGAACTGGAAATGGCGGAAACATGCGCATTGATTGACAGAGTCACCGCGAACGAGAGTCGCCGTCACGCCGGTAGCGCAAGTGACCGGGGACATTTCGAACACGTTCGCAAAGTTCTATTTATTCCAACGTCTCGCGGTCTTATAACGTCCGGGTACCGCCGGGTGTAATGTCGGCTCTAGAAAGTGTTACGCAGGATTCGCACGAGCGCAATCGGTGATATGTGCAACGTGTGTCCCCCTCTCGTGCAATACGCTGCGCCGCGATATCGCTTCCCGCGCGCGACGTGAGTGCGTCCCATCGAGCGGGAGCGGCAATCGGGAAGCGGAATGCCACATTTTTTCTCTCTTTCTTTTTTCCTTTTTTTCCCCCTCCCCTCTCAATATCGGCGCCTGTCATCGCCTTGCCGCGGATCGCGAATTATTATGTCTCAATTTACCGCGAGCGCCGCACACAGGCTGCGTTCCATTTAACGCTCGCAACGCTCATGAAATTATTTCATCCTTGTTGTCAAATGTTAAACAAGGAAAAATATTAATACTCGTAAGAATTGCGAGCATTAAATGGACCGCAGCCACAGTTGGAAGATTTGTATTGCACTTTAAAAAAACCTTTTTAAAAAAAGAAAGAATATACGTCAAGTGCATAAAATTCTTCTTAATCAAAAACGGACAAAACAACCTTGTTTTTTATAAGGAACAGACGAATTGTAAACTAATGAATCCAACTCAGGCAAGAATTAAGACTTATTCCAACAAACTGTTTTTGTATCACGAATAAAATCACGATTTATCCATCATTTAAATTCATAGAATTTATACGTCGAACAAATAATAATTAACTTGCGTAATGACATTATAAAATTATTACATTTTAGATAATTATAAGGACTAATACTTAACATACAATTTCATTTTATCCTTGTATTATTCTGTTTCGCATTGTTTTAATTTTATTGTACACTGAAGATGACTACATTTAGGGTCGAAATGTCTATTGTAATTATATGTAATATTGTACTTTATAATATAGATAACTTCCATTATGGATTTTAAATTAACACTCGAATATGTTAAAAATTCAACACATTTAACAAAAGCTTTTTGTGTGGGTCGTTTCCAATACATATACAAAGTATCTTTTATTATGTGCGAGCAAACCGCGTGAGATATCCGCAGGCGAGTAATTTGCCCAATCTATCTGCCTTTCGCGATTTTTTCTTCTTCCCGAAATATGTAATTATCGTAGCAGTCGATTTATCTGCCGGCGAGAATGTTTACCGTAAACATGTGTCTGTTTTGATTGATCCTTCTCGAGCAACTCCGGGAAACTAATGATGATTGTGCACGGGGAAAGGACAGAAATCCGATATAATTCCCGCCGCAAATCAAGCCGGAAGTCGCGCCTTAGCAGTGGACTGCCGAGCGAGAAATACAATCGGCAGGGAAGGGAGGAAGGTACTAACATACGATACGTGCGCGTGTAAGAGCGCGGAAGATAGATTGTAGCAGCTTGAGCTAATTATCCTTGCGGATCTAGATCCATGAGCGACCGCGTATCGACTCGTTGAAATATATATTGTGCAAAATCGCGATAGAGCCGCCGCTCGACGCGAAAATATGACTAGGTGTGTAACCGCATTGTAATGTTGTTACGTGATTCGCACGCTCCCTCGTAGCGAAAAGAACCGAGCGCTTTCTTTGCGTTTCCTCGAGGTCGTTTGGGGATACGTGCGATTTGGGCGATGTCTTCTCCATCTGCGCACATATATCGTCCCGTTTACGCTAGATAAATATCGTTTGACCTGGATTGACATCGTCTGCCCGGCGCGTTCCGTCCAAGGAGCATTCCAACCTGATTGCCTGGATATATAATTATGCTAATGAGCTCTTATTTATAGAAGACAATGTCTGGAAAGAAGGAAGAACACGATAGAGGACGACGTTTCTTCTATTTTTTTTCGTGCCTCTGAACGGCTAGAATTATCACAAAAATAATTTAATTTAAATTTTGTTTTTATGTAAAATACTTTTTATTAAATAACGATTATATTTCTCTATGTTTGTTATTTTTATTAAAATTTATTAAAATGTATTGTTGCGTTTCTACAAAATTTTTATTTATTATCGAGTAACGAGGTATACCTATTACTGACGTATTTAGTTAAATTTCAAATTTTTATTAAATTAGATACATATTATTAATACAATTAAATCTTATTAAATATTAAAATTTATTTAGACGTTAAGATATATTTGAAATGCAATTTTGTACTTTAATTTAAAAAAATATGCGTTCCAGGAAAGATTTAAAAAACACTGAAGGATAATGCGTCTCTAAACATTTTAATTTGAGAAGAAAAATGAACGGAATAAAAAAGTGCGGTTTGTGAAGTGTTCGGGAGAAAGTTTACAAAGGACAAGAGAATTCGGGTGGTGCTGCTTAGGCTCTCTCGTCTCGAATGGAGAACATCCTCATAAATATTTAAACAGCCAATTGGACCGCCATGACTCCGGTTTTTCTCTTCGTCCGCGCGATCCTCCTTTCCGTTCCCTTAACTGTATAAAAATTGATTCTTTTTCTAAATGCCAGGAGCTGATTCACCCAAAACCGTTCGGAGAACTCGCTCCTACCGTCGTTACTTTTCCCCGCTGCTAATAGCTTCTTATTTGATGCGTTCTAAATTAAAAATGCAAAGAGCACTTCTCCCGAGAGACACTTAATGGAGCCTTCTATTAACTTGTGGAATTCGGTCGACTATTTTCTGGTATGTTTAATTACGAAAATAAAAGCGCATTTAAAAGGATTGAAGCTGGTTAGTAAATACCATTTGAGATAAAATCTTCCGTAGAGTCATCGTACGTTTTAATAACTGGAGATGATTGAAAAGTCCTCTAATAATGTTCTTAAGAACTTAATTTCTTTTTCTAAGAGACCTAATTATGACAATAAAATTAATTACTAATAATAAAATTATATGATATGTAATAAAAGAAAATTATTCTAATTAATCCAAATATATAGTACAAAATATTTATAGTATGCGTAATGTAAACTATAATGTATTATAGATTTTCAATTATACTGGCAGTGTGTATATATCAGAACACTTAATGCCACGAGTTAAAGACTCGTTGAAAAATACTGAAATACGCTAATTAAAACATTGTACGTGCGAACATAAATCATTAATAAAATTACCATTGTTACAAAAATCTCTTCTCTTATTTTCTTATTAGCATACTATATATTAAACGAGGATTGACAACAAAGATAAATGAACGTCTCGCCTGCACGCGAGTGCCGGATCAAGCACTAATGCGAATTCGAGTACGGCGAAGCGATAAATCCGCGTGCAACGGTACGGCTTATTAATTCGTGCCTTAACGTTCGCCTTGTAAATAATTGAACCTTGACATTACAAGGAAGGTATGCAATTCTACTATCCGTCTACCAGGGAGTATGATATTCCCGACACTCTTGCGCGCATGCTGCAATCACGGAGGTCAACGACGGCTATGGCGGAAGTATGCAAATTGCGATTACCGTATTAATACGCGGCCCTTGAATACGTGCGCAGCGTTTCTTCTTGGAGTTTGTCTTTTGTGCGACTCATCGCCGATATGTCTCTGCCGATCACGATTACGTGGGGAATTTCGAGTGCAGGACGACGGCTTGCTTAACAATTGAAATTCTTACACACAGGTCGTCCGACGTTTCTCATCCTCTTCTCTCTTTGTTTGCTTGTTCATTGATTCTTGGGACGAGAGGCTTAAAATCAGCAAAGAGCGATTGAAAGATCGAAGAACAGGTTGAAGAAGCTCTGAAGAAGCGCGGCTCTCTTTATTTATAATAATCGTTTATAGTAATCATTTCAAGCCGATTTGTCAAGTTTTCGCATTTAAATCGATGATGTTGTAAGAACATTCGTGACTTTTGAGGATTTCAGACGCCATATTGGAGTGGTCATATTGAATTTTTCAAAAGGTTTCCCTTCAAAAGTATCATTCGAAAGTACACAAATACGAATATTTTGAGACCTTAAACGTTTTTTTCCGTTGCGCCAAATTTTGGAAGGAGAAGTGGCCCTTGACACGAAACGTCCTATATATTATAAACAATTCTACAATTTTATTTTTTTACATAATATTATTTAGTAGACAATTTTTTTGCGAGTTCTTTACGAAAAGATTTTACTTTTATTACTCGGTTACTTTTTTATAATTGTTACAATTATATGATACGAAATTTTAATGCCTCAGACGCGATATTCCAAAGATAAACGGGCGACGTGATTCTTCCTCGTTATATCACGGAACTTATTTATTGCTTCTCAGTCGGACACGACCTCCTACTTGCGACTGACACAAACGTGCAGTTGCGCAAGAGCTATTCTCTTTCTTCGACCTTAAATACCGGCTCGTTCATCCCGCTAAAGAAACTAACTGTATCTCCTCTTCCTCCTCCGTCTCTTTCTTCTTGCGTGCCATTTCCCCGTTGCATCAGGCGACTGCAAACGACGACGCAATGCGATGACGTGTAGTTGAAGACACATGGAAATTCCATAAACAAAAATAAACTTGTATAAAATGTTTTTTTTATAAGCAAAAAAATACGGAACGATGACCAAGGCAACTTGATTCATTTATAAAAACAAAGTTATGTTTTACGATAAAATAGAAAATTCAGAAACAGAACTTTTATAAAAAAAAAACTAAAGATCGAGAAAATAACAGTTTTTAACAACTTTAATATTTTAGATCCGTATCAAAAGAACGATTTTGCTAAAGTATCTAAAAATTTGATTATAGGTACTGATTTAAAAATAATTTTGTTGAATCTTCGAAATAATTACGTATGAATCGTAGTGATAAGCAGTGCCGGAAAAAGTTTTGACATTTTAGCAATTATTTTGAGTATTTTATATATTTACTTTTTTTATGGTCTAACAAATTTATTTTCAAATCTTCATCTAGCTAAAATACTACGTGTTTTCTACGTGTTTTCATTGTTCTGTACAGAAAAAGTATTAAGATACAATTATCAAAAAATGAATAGATAAGTAGATAAGGAAACTAAGGGAAGTTTTAAGTATTCTCTATAATTTTCTCTCATAACATGTTACAATAAAAAAATATTTCAATCAATTTGACCGAAGTTATTTCTTTTCTATAATTTATATAAGGTTTTAGATAGGACAGCAAAACTAGCCTCTGCACGTAATGATTTATCTTTATATATTTGAGAAATTAAAAGGATTGATTACCTCGAATTCATGGTTTTTTTTATGAATAAAGTAAATACTTCTTGAATTTCTTAATAAATTACTTGGACACACTTTGCATACATCCTTAATCTTACACTGTATCTTCTTGCACTGTAACCTTTCGAGACGCGCCGACCTTTATTACAAATTTTGCTGTTTCAGAACGAAAGACAACGGGCTGTCTTCTACCTGCTTGGGGACTAGTTGGGTACTCTTTTCATTGCTATTTCAGGATGTTATGACAGTTAGAAAGTGAACCGATCCGCGACCTTCTCATCCTTTTACTATCACGCCTCGGTTTTGTAACAGTTCGCTTCATCGGCGCTCTGTTCACCTTCACTTTCGTTCTCGTTGATTTTACCATATTTTTTCCGTTTTTACGCTCCGGTGAATGACTGGTGATTCGCAACGTTTTTAAAATAAAATAGTTAGTAAAGAGATTCAACCTCTGACTCGCATATAGGTCTTATTATCTTTGAAACGTATTTTACGCTACATATAAGTGTGTTATTTATATGTATCTATATTTATTACGTCCAATGATATTTTTTATATATTTTGTAATATAGTATTTTTTTATTTAATATATATTGTAACACATGTTATTGCTCATTTGCAAACAGGAGCAAGATAACCAATGAGTAACACGCGGAAACAAAGTAATCTTTGACTGCCTTTATTAACATCTTAATTGGATAAACGATTTCGTCTAGGACGCCTTCGCGGTGATTTTCAATTTCAGCTGCTTCCGGATCCGACTTCCTTCGTGCACGCATTCAACATTGTTGCTAAATTAAATATTACGAATATCTTTTTCACCATGACACTTACAGCATTTATGTCTTAAATATCTATACAAATTATTTTAAAACAAAGAACAGTGTAAATGTATTTTGCATGCACGTTGCATTTTGATTGCCAAATTATTTACTTTAATTCAAATAAAATGTTTTATATGTGCTACGAATGCCATGTATTTTTTAAATAAAAATGTATACTTTATTCTTGCATTTTTTTGTTTTTTTTTTTTAAATTTAATTAGATTGAAATGAAGAGTATTGCTCTACTACGAGTTGGACGGTCATGATTTGTTCTCTCAAATCTGGAATGTTTCGAAATTATGCATCTCGAGTGGCGATCGTTTTCAGGAAAATTATTCATCCACGATACTAGCTGCTTCAGCGTATAATTATTCAAGAACAGTATCCGCGTTTTATAATTGACCGATTTCCTGAATCGGTTTTTCAGAATACTTTCTCGTAGTGGATTATGCTCATCGCGCGGATCGCAGATTATCGATGGAATTGACGTAATATTGCAATGTGCACTAGAACAGTTTCGTATTAGCGACAAAATTTAACTTAACGAAATTAGTCAAATTACGTCTAATCAGTACGTCGAAAATGCGATTTGCCGATTAAAAATATAAGGAGTGATATTTTAATCGTTTTCACACACGGAAGGTATTATAAACAAATTTGCTAAAGTATCTAAAAATTTATCTAACTACACATTTGAAAATAATTTTACTCAACTATCAAAATAATTATGTAGGACACTCAAATTGGTTGCTAGAATATTGTTAAAATTTTTGAAACATTTGCTCATCAGGTTTAAGTTTTCTATCGTACATATCTAATTATTTTTATGTTTTAACAACTTTTTTTTAGATTCGTGTCTAATTGAATATTTAAATATTTCAGCAAAATCGTTCTTTCCATGAATTAATGTTTATTTTCACCAACTGGTAGATTACTAATTAAATTCTAGAACTATTATACGAGTATATAATATAATAGAAAAAGATAAAGAGTTGAAATTTGAAGTTTCCAGCATTAAATATTTTTTGACGACAAAATCACATGTCGTTTTACTCAATCAAATCTTAACATAAACTTTAAGATAAATTTAATGTAAATCTTCTGAAGAATTCGATCGACATTTAATTAACGAGACTCTATATGGAAATCGGTAATCAGAGTTCACCGCTGTAAGTACGAGTAAAGAACATCTGTTTTTGTGCGTTGATACTCGTTGAATACCCGCACCGACGGACGTAAATTACGCTGGTAATCGCGGACGTATCGACATAAAGGCGATCTATGTGAGCTCGCGGAAGGTGAAAGGTGCTCTTCTTACGCGATTCCGCAATGCGCATCAGCGTGCCCTTTCAGGCTACAGTAAAATACGCGGGGGACGTATCGCGGTTCTTCCTTGTACGTGTCATCCTTAAGATGCTCAGATACATGGCACTCACGCATCGTTCGTCGTGTTTCCGCGATCTGAGAGAGCAGACTCTAGACGAGCGATCCACGATCGTCGAACTTCTAAGAAATTGATAATTCCCGACAACAAAATTGTTCTCGACTTCAAACCAATACATGGAAAGGATTTTACTAAAGAGTATCTAAAAATATAGGTAGATATAATATAAATCTGAAAATAATTTTGTCGGATCGCATCAAAATAATTATATAGGGAAACTCAAGCAGAAAGTTTTGACATTTTAGCATGAGTTGAGCATCGTTATAATTATTTTGTTAGTTTGATAAAATAATTTTCAGATCTGTATTTATATCTAAGTTTTTAGATACTTTAGCAAACGTTCTTTCTGTGTAGGCGGGATATAAGTATACAGATATTTAAAATATAAGGAGCTGTATAAATATTGGATAAATCATGATGCAATAATTTCGAGCGGAACGTAATCGATCGAGTGTGTCCGCGTTAAATCCAATTACAGCGAGGTGCTAATTAACGAAGCAACATCAATCGGTCCAGTACTGGACACCTCGAGCGCACTCGTATAATATCGAGAATTATGACGACATTGCGCTAACGTCGTGAATACAAAACAGATAGGGTGGCAAGATGCGCGTATAATTGGTACGGCGTCGATGCGCCGGTAATAATTTGATTTCCTTCTCGCTCGATCACAGTAATCAGCGTAAAGAATGGTTTTGCGCGAGTAAAAAGTATATGGTGCAGCCGTGAGATCGCGAGGGGGAGGAAGGGGAAAACTGGCTCCCCGAGATGAGCCGCCAGAGGGGATTAAGCAATATTTCTGTCTGATGGAGTAACGCTGTTTGGAGCGACGCTACTGTAGCAGTAATATCACGGTAATAGTACCTAGTGACGGTTAGATTGCGATAATCGGGGTTTGAGACGTCTTCGTTTCAGAGAGAAAGAGAGAGAGAGACAGAGAAAGAAAAAGGGAGAAGGAGAAACGGGGGAGCAAAGCTTGTACAAAGTTGTGGATTGCGAAATCGAAGAGAGACGTAAATGTGAATTAAAACTATCAAAATGTCATTATGCAAAGGGTATAAAATAAAGTCCGTCGCTGTCTCTGTTAACTGTAGGTAATGCAAACGGATAATTTGAGAAGAGTTACCTTTAATGCACTGCTACAAATCTTGCTGCCGCAAGTCTTCTCTCTCTCTTTCACACAAGGCCGTCCTGTGTAAATGCATTAGATGATGTTAGTTAAGGTGCATCTTTATCTCTTTCTGAACGTGGAATAATTAAAAAAAGGCGCAGAAAATTAGCTGAGCTTTGACTTCAATTAACATTTACGCGAACGACCTATAAACTAACGTATGTAAGGTCGATTGGGCAATACTCGCTGATGCCCGAGCGAATCCGCGATTTGTTCCATGCAGGCGCAATTAATATTCGCGAAAGGAAGGGGAGCGGAATTAATTACTGTGCGCCGCGTCAGGGTTGCGGAAGCTTTAGGCTGAAATGAATCTCTCGCCGTCGGACTCGCGAGCGACTAACGTTACCGATCGATTAACCGTTAATTAGCCGCGAACAAGCGAACGAGAGCATGTAATCGCTATTTATCGCCCGCGGAGTCGCCGATTATTATCAGCACGCCGACGCAAACAAAAGCGTTGTTTCTGGTATGCTCATTGGTCCGCTTCAATCGCGGAACCATTTCCTAATATACGATCGAGCTACGGTTCATTTCAAGCGACTGACTGAGCCCGCTTACTTTCGATTTCTCGCCGATCCACACGATTAATATCTCGTCGATATTAATTAAGTCGTTCGAGTGCTCGATGGTGCGACTTGATACTTTATTTAGCGCGGTTTCCATATGTATTATAGGAGAACAATGTAAAAGAAAAAAAAATACACCGTACACTTTAGTTAATCCTACAAATTTATCCAATCATATTTTTGAACACAATACAATACATTTTTCTTATCCGTAAAGAAAACGAATTATAGTAATCGCCGTTCGCGATGGTGTGTCTTGATATTTTGATATAATTTCTACATAAACGCATTGCATACAGGAATTATGTAAAAAAAACGTTCCATCTAATTAATCTAACTTTTTTCAATCATACTTCTAAACATAAAGCAATCCGAGTATCTTTCTTATTTATCTTTAAACAGAAATAAAACAAATTAGTAGCTGCTGTTCGTACTTTGTCATTTTTATATCTAACTGACTAATCGCGAAGCATAATACACAGTTCTATTATATTTATTCATTAGATTCATTATATTGCTGGTTGACATTAATGTACGCTTCACTAAACAGAAGAAACACGCTCTTATAATTTAATTCCACCTTGTTACTTTTCTAACGATCGTTTGTCTCTGAGACTCTCAAACGATCGCTATCTCGTCTAATTAACAGATTACCCAATTATATATAAGTCTTCCTGATTGCTTGGCAATAAAGCGTCATAAAGATCGATAGGATCTCGCCTCGTGTCGAGGACGGCCGTTCGTGTGGGAGGATCCGCACACTTTCACGTCGCTCGCGAGAGATCCATTCGCGCGGATCTGTGAAGTTGATACGACATTCTGTCGTTGTCAAAAAAATTACAACAGTTCCAGTAGCACTTTTCACAGTTCTACAGTTCCTTGTAAAAATAAACAATAGTTCCGCATTTGTAATACTAAAACATTAAAAATGAAAATATGTCGTGCTAACTTCGGGAATCTAGTACGACACTTTCTCCTTTAAAGTACCAAAAAACGACAAATATTATCAATTTTGACAACAGTTTTAATTAGTACTACTCGAGTTCTACTGAAATATATAATATGAACACAAAATTCCAAGAATTACTAATAATTATAACATTTAAATATAAATACAACACGACACTTGGAGAAAAAGTGTCGTGCTGGTTGTTTATAACAGTTCTAACGTCAGTCCTACTTAGTACTGGCAGAGTTCTATGCTCTATCAGCACGACACTTGGAGAAAAAGTGTAAAAGCCATAAAAGAAATTGATCAATTATAGTCGATTGTTCTTCTCACATTCGACTGTGATTGGTCAATTTCTTATGACTTAAGACTTATAGCTTAGAGAACATCTTACTGTTGAAAACCCACAAGGCTTAGCCATTTTCCTGCGTATAAGATTGTTCAAGATACAGTGGACAGCGGCCGCGATGGCAAATGCTAGGACGATACCGAGGAAGAGATAATTTATTGACAAAATCACGCGCGAAGACGAGCGACAGACCGACTAAAGCTGGCAGCTCTAAATGTCACGAGATTCACACAGGTGTTACGCGTTAAGGGATTATATCACCGGCTTCTATGCTTCTTCGGATACGCCTCTTCGATTGCGCACAGTGAGAAAAGAAGTAAGCAACCGTATGCATCTGGGCTATTATACGTGTATATACGCAAAACGCGACACGGCGATACGATCGCTCAGTGGATGGCGGAATCTCGTCTCCCGCGTAAGCGAGCCAAGCGTCATTAAGAGAAAATTGCAATAACGAAAGCCGGATTGATTATTACGATGCGCTGTTCGTAATGCATGATGCGCCACGTGCTTCCCCGATATTACGTCGTCATTGGAGATGCAACGTGCACGCGCGTCCACGATACATCGTGATATCAGGAAATAAACGTAGCGGTGATTAACCTCAATAATCGCAATGACGCTGAATAGACACGTCGTCGCAATCTGGACTTTTTCCGCAAAAAGTTATCTCTGTAAATGAGTACGTGAATTCCATGTTTATCAATAAAACGATGTTATCTTCCGGAAAATCGTGTCCGAAAAGTTTTTGAATCTCAAGACAAATTTATCGAATTCAATGAATAAATGCAATGAAAAAAACATAAAATTGAAAAAATACAATTTTTGTTTATAAAATACAGTTACAGATGAAAATAGTTAATCCGTCTCCAATTTGGGTCTTTTTTAATACAAGCCAAACTTTGCAGTCACAAACCTCTCATTTTGGCAGAAATTTGAATTTTTTGAAATAAAGGTTTTAACATTTAAATTAAAAAACTATTTGTAATGTAATAGGAATGTTTCAAAGTAACTATGAATTTTCTTTGATAGAATAGTAAAGAGAAACTTAGGTTGGACAAAAAAGATGGATATTATAGATCTAGATTACACAAACGGAGGGATTAAAAATTATGATTGCAGACGGAGAGTTGAGAATTAAGAATAAGAGCAGAAATAATAAGCGGATTAAAGTAGCAAGTATCATGCATTCGTAAATCATAACAAATTACTTTTGTTCTCATATCTGGCTCTTTAATGCTAGATTAATATGCCCACATGAATGTTCATTTGCAATTGCATTCCTTGTATAATATCAAGCTGTGATTCTTGTATGCTAAAAGAGATATAAAAATCGAGTTATAGGCCTTTGATTTCTTTTTTCTTCCAGATTTGCTCGCGTAATGGATTATTACTTTCAAATTAAGTTATTAAATTAATACCAACATTGCATATTTCTCAGCAATAAGTCCGTAACATTCCGGTGCGATTACGAAACCGTATTTGTAACGATTTGAATTAGGAATGCGTTTTCAAATGCTTCGGATGCCAGGCGAGATAGAGCAAGAGGAGAATCGCTTCGAATTCTTTTCGTACGGGGAAGAATAGGATACCGAGGTCGGTATTTATAATCGATTCTTATATTTAAGACCGTTTTAAGTGCAGCTTTAAGATAAACTAATGAAGAAATCAAGAGAGTTGTATTAGTACCTTAAGACATTACTTGATAGTCTTGAAATAAGAATAGATTCTCTTACAAAAATCTAATACTAATTAAAAGATAGTAGTTAATTACTTATTTAAATATATTAAAGGCATTGTAGTTTAGCATTTTTGGCACTCGAAAATAATTAATTACTGTCTGTCAGTAATAAATTGGCTCAGAGATATTCAATTTCTGTAAGGGTTATGAGAATATCGGCTCGAATCGTTCGCGATAAATGTAAGCAGAAGTTCATGCCCGGACGGTTAGATCAGTGCAGAACGATGTCGGAGAAGAACACCAAGAAGTGTTTCAAAGAACTTCGTCACAGTCGGCCGAGCGCGGTATGCTCGAGGAATTATTTATGAAATTTCGGTTTCTACTGTAAAATCTTGACGTGTGCCGCGACTACTTTCCATTTTTTCCTCCTTTCCCTTTTTAAACTCTTGTACGTGAGATGCGCGCTCACATGGCTCGAGCCAGCCCTTTCGCGTCCCTTCAGCATCTCTAATCATATTGTATTTTTTTCTGTAAGTACAGAACAGTTTATATTAAATTTCCAGGATGTTTAAGCCGCTCCTCAAGTTCATGAACAGTTCATGAACGTGAAGCTATGAAACACCAATCATTTGATACGTTTAATTTGAAATAAAATAGACATACAGCCGCCGCTTACATTAAACACGACTATACCGCTCTCTCGAACCCGTGTGAAGCTGGCCCCCCAAAACATAATTTTCGTATATCTTTTGAACTAAGGGTGAGCAAACGAAAATTCCAACTAAGCATTCGTGAGCAAACGATGAGCAAACGAATGCATGAAGAAAAACATCGATTTTTTAATATTGGGGGGCCAGCTTCACACGGGTCTCTCGATATTATGTTGAAAAAATTGATTACTTAATACATTCCACTCACGTTACAAGGAATAATATTTTTCTGTAATAACAGATACAAACAGAAAATTATCTTCCTGTAGAAGTATTTTTCTGGAGAAATTTCAAACGAGAATAATATCTATACAGGAAGATAATTGTTTATTTGTGTCTGTTATTACAGAAAAATATTATTCCTTGTAACGTGAGTGGAATGTATTAAGTAATCAATTTTTTCAATATAATATCGAGAGTGGTATAGTCGTGTTTAATTCAAACGGTCTCATGTCTGTTTTGTATCCCGATCCAAACGAAATCGACGAAGATGAATATTCTTTCACCTCGAGAAAGCTATGCAGGATTAATAACGACGTTGCCCGCGGTGAAACTGATGGAAGCTATAACGTTGTGACCGGGCCATCGTGTCGAGTTGAACGAAAGGTCAGCTCATGTAAAAAATAACTGGCGAAACGTCCGACGACGGGCGTATCCGACGTGCCGCGTTGCTTTTTGTCTCGTGTCGACTTACGCCATGCCATTGCGCGACGTTTCTCTCCTATACTCTTATCCCTTCGCCTTTTTATCCGAATTACATAATTGTATATCGAGAGCGAACGGTCTCGCGCTAGGAGAACACGAGAGAACATATTTTACACAAACGCCACACGGTGAAAGGCCCGTCTTTGCGCATTGCGAATTAAAAGTCGCCCGTAGGTCTCGATAAAGTCTCGACTCGTTTTACAGAAACGGCTGCAAGGTATCGCGATCGTGTTATCGAGAGCAGGTGCGACTACTACAAGATAGCGCTTCATAGTCAAATAGAATGGAATGGATAAAAGTATAGGCGCTCAGCTGGAGCTGGAAATATAATTAGTAGACTAATTGCCATATCATCAATAAACTCAAGAATGTTAACGCTATTTAAAGAATTTAAAAGTACGAGTTTATAGAGTTACGTAAACATTAAATGCTATTTAATTGCACTAAATATTTAATTTGATTGTAAAAGTCAAGCAAAATTGTATAAATTTATATAATTTTTTATGTAAATAATAAATAAGTATATGTAAGGTTGTAATTTAAAAAAAAATATATATATACATATATGCTTGTAATATTATGATTTCGTGTTTTAACGTGTCGATGGGTCATTAAAATGATAAGCTATAAATCAATTATAACCGCGTTACATAAATCTTTATGAACAAAAAGTACAGAGCTTGTAATTCGAATACCTACAGAGCGCTATTAGCATACCACACGAACTATGAGACAGAGTAGGGGCGAAGAATATAATTTAATCTGACGGTAACAATTAACACCTGTCTGGCACGTGTTAGATAAGGTGAAAGTTGCCTATTCCACTATCTTATTATTTTTTCGTTATATTGTATCTTCCGATTTTTCATAATACCGTTTTTATTTGGCAAAGCAAAAAATACATGCTGTTATATCAAGACAAACACGTTTATTTCTAAGTATAAATTATTTTAATTTTCTCACCTCTTTTTTCTCATACATTACAGCCAATTTTAAATCTATTTTAATGATTTTTATCCAATCTTCTTTCTCTTTAATCTTTCGTTGACATAGTAACATTTTATTCAATCCGATCGCGTTTATGTAACACTGCAGTTACGCCGGATTATGTTGTATTTATAACGGTAGCAAATCAAACTAGCAATCTCGAATTTATGGAGCACTTTGGTGCATTAACCTATCGCCGGTGCGTAACGATAGTTGTGCATAATTATAGCTGCAACTGGTACAACGGGGTCCACCGTGGACCACGGGCCCGATTGCGAAACCGCATAAATTACCTCCGCGTAAATTACACGACGCGGCTGCATCGAATGAGACGGCGCGGCAACCACAAATATTCTTTTTCTTTCCTTTCGGCAAAAGATAACTTTTGTTATCTCGTATCTTATCGAACAGGATGCATCCACAACTTGAAAAATATCGTGGGAGAACTTACATATTGCAAATGAAAATTAAACTATAAAGAAATAAGCTTATTAAGAATAAACTCGTAATTGCGTTTTTTTAGAAAGTTTCAAGAACGCCGCGTATTTTTCAATAAGAGTTACATCGATTGATTGGAGATTCTTTATTTGTTCTTTGATCATCTATTGAGAGATATAAAAACAGAACGACTCATTTCAAGCGATTGCAAGTTATATCCTGATCACGTATACTTATTTGTTGTTTTATTTATTCAATATAAGTACACATAAGTCTATAGCATATAGAAATATATAGTAAGAAAAAAGCAGTAAGAAAGAAAAGGTCGTAAGCAACCCAAGAAACACATTAAAGTCAAGAGAAAGTTAAAATGATTTTATTTTGATGTTATAAATGTCAAAACAATGAGATATTTTTATTACAAAATTTCACTGTTTATCGACGTTAAAAAAATTAGTTATTTTGATTTTTTTGTTGACTTTTATGTATTTTTATGAAAATAAGTGACAGACCAATTACAAAGGAAAGAACGTAAATAATAACGTAAAACGATAACGTAAGAAGTAACGGATCCAAAATGTTGATCTGCTTACTGCTTACAATTTTTGTATGCAATTTCTACTTTTTCATGTCCCGTTTGTTGTCTTTTCTTTTTCAGTTTTCGTGTCGATTCTCGACTTTCGTCATGGCCGTTTGTTATGCAGCGCGGGGGAACCTGGCGTAAGTGTTCAAAAAATTGATTGAATAAATCGGAAGAAAAAATTAATGCTTTTAGTCTAATTGACGCTTTTAGTTCGAACAAATATCATCGCGAATAGCAGCTACATTTTCTTTCCATTGAAGCGTCGATTTCTGATTTTCAAGTATCTGGACTTCGACAATCTGCCGGAAACGAATTTCTCATGTCAAGGAAAAGTAATCGGCGGATACTACGCGGACGTCGAAGCGGGCTGTCAAATGTTTCACGTCTGCACCATCGGCCAGAAAGGTAGTTTTGCATTATAAAAGCGAGATCCCCACGTATTGCACAATCATGCTTTAAATCATTCATATTTTAACGTACAAAAAAAATTTCGAGATTTTAAAACTTGATTTTTTTCGCGAGATTCGTTAAATAAACTTATGGAGACACGAATCTAAACTTTAAACGAATTATATTACTCACTTCGGTAGGTTTAGCACGTACCAAGTATTTTTAATTAAAAAATCTGAATAATTTACATAACGTGTGTATAAATTAATGTATAAACATTATAATTGATACTAGACGAAATCGATGACATTATGAAGAGAAATGTAATTGTATTAAAAATATGTTGCAGTCTGATATGATATTAATACAACATTAATTAAATTGCAAACTAATTAAGATCCTTTAAATAAATCAATAGTATAAAAATAAAATTTACTGCTTTATTTTGCTGGTGTTCTTTTTTTTTAAAGAGCAAAATTTCAGTTGAGTAATAAATCACTAATTGAATTCTCAAAACCAAATTCACATAATGGGGAGACAGACTCCTCATGACGAGTCGCAACCAGACTCTCGGCTTAGGTCAGTAAACGTTCTTCGACGACCGTGACATTCTCGCCATGAAAGATCTCCCGTGATCGATTACAAAACTTCGATGGGCAGCCTTCATTCGAGCTGCTTTCGAAACGATCTACTTACCGTCGATACGTGCCGATCTTAAATAGGTTCGCGCTGCTATTAATTATCGCTACTAATTCCAGCTCTAATCCGGATCTGTCTTTGATAAATCGCTGGCTCTCGGCCCCGGATCCAAACAGTCGGCTCAGACTCTTTCGTCGCGCCACGTGAACACTTGACATATAAAACGATTTGCATAATCGCTTGTACAAAATCAACTTTATGGACTGGATCGGTTCGAGGTGGACGCGACGCTTGTAGTAGGTTTCTCCGGGAGTTTAGGAGAATGGAACGAAAACGTCTCCGAAATATGCGAGAAGCGTCTCACCAAAGATAAATTATTGCGTTCTCTTAATGGAGACGCAAGTCTGGAGTGATCAACGTGAAAAATTATACTCAAAGAATCAAGTGCGAAGAATTTCAAAGAATTTTAATATATTTATATAATGAAGTCGTTTTTCTTTTAAAGAAATAACCTTGTTGAATTTAATTAATATAGTAGTATATAAAATATACCTTTGTAATTTACGAGGTACGCACTCAAAGAAAAAGAAAGCATTTTTTATAGTGGTAGCAACTCTGTATATGTAACAGTTATATAATTTACTTAAAGAATTAATGCATATGGTATAATTAAATAAACTTTATAGTTATTGCAATTAACGTTTAATGATTACAAGAATTAATAAATTTTCGTAATTATTTAATTTTAATTAATTATAACCATAATGTAGTTTATTCAACTATGTACATTAATTCTATATATAAAAATTGTCAGATATATTACTTTCATAATAGTTGTTATCATGATATGTCTTTTTCTGAGAGAATGCGTAATGATTATTCTTAATTGAATTAAGTAACGTTAATATCGGAAAACGATTGAATTAAGCAAATCCGCATCAAGAAACTCAAAGTCAGGGTCGTATTAAAATCACGACAAGCACGCCCCGTGAGTCCAGAGCATCCCCGAATAATGACCCTCTTCTTCACCGTGAGACTTGGTTTCAGACGAGATTATGGACATAAAATTCCTCTGTCTGAACGGAACCGTCTTCGACCAGGAAACCAGAGTCTGCGAGAGGGTTGATGAGGTCGACTGCAGCAAGAGTGAGCGGTTCTACAATCTGAATCTAGAGCTGTATGGCAATAACGCTGTGACACTCAGGTAATTCTATCAGGACACGCCTTATACCTTGCTATATTTAATAACGTGATTATAAAGTCCAGTTTTCGTTTTACATTCTACAGAAGGTAGCGATTTACATAAACGTATAGAAAATAGGTGTTGTCAAAAGGTTAATAATAATTCTGACTTTCTGGAAATTTTATTAATGACACGGCAAGTCGGTCGCTAATCTACTTTCTGGTTTCACATTGATGCAAATTGCTGCGAACAGAGACTGACTATCGAACGAAAGAAGTTGTTGCACATTCTGATTGCTTCGCTGGTCATATACAAGGTGTCAAATACGACCGCAATTCCTAACAAACTCGGACGTTCACTTTACGTTTCGTAAGCACCGAAGACATATACAACGTACTTTTTCTGTTCGATGTAATTTATCTTTCGTTTATATAAAATTTTACATGGATATAAATAATGACAATATCGATAAAAATTACTGAAAGCGGAAATTATTGAATGTAAATAAATAACAAAATTATATACTGTTGCTTCTCCCGATTTGGATAAAAATCCGAATTTTTTAAAAGTCAAACTTTTCAATTTAACGACCACAAGATCTTAAACTCTTAATCTTTAAGTTTGTCACTTAAGATAAACTTTTATATTAATCAAATTAATTTAAAATTGGAAAATAGTTTTTTTTCTCATATTTTAAGATTTTGGTCGTTAAAGTAAAATTAGATTTTTTGAAACATCGGATTTTTATTCAAAATAGGAAAGGTGACAGTATAATTTTGTTATTTGCCTTCACGGACACCCCGTACACGAGGTAATATCGAGTCGCCGCATTTCAAAAATTCTTGCTGGCATTTCGCGGATTGCTACATTTTTCCTGCTTCGTTTCGTTTGCGCAAAGCAGTCCAAAGCAATGCTTTCAGAAATATGATCGCATAATGTTCCCATAGCGAAAACAAAACAACGCGATGCAGCTCGGTATCTCAGGCTCGCATTTCCAGACTCGTACGCTTTATGGCTCGTGATGCGTACGTATTTTTGCACACCTCGGGGTCTCAGCGTCTCGAAATCATCGTCACGTAAAAGGCACGTACATACGTTATCCGTACGTATATACGTACACCCATAAATATTTCAACGGCTTTCCTCCGCTCGGTATCCCAGGAATGCTGGCGTCCTCCCCCTATGGCCGCGGGACGTATGCAGATAAAAATTATAACGATTAACTGTCACGACAAACGAAATTTATATGCTGTTCGACGAGGAGGCTAAGTCATCTTTTCTCAAGACGACTTCTATTTTCGGTCGACAGTAAATCTCGTTCCCGCGCCGTTCATTTTACCCTCGGGAACCAACATCCCGACCTCTTCCCCGCCCGTCTTGCATCTTATACGTTATTATCATCCGTCAGTCTTATCCAGCAATTAACGGTCGTTACTTCGAAGCGGTTATCTTGCGAGCCGCTGACGCTAGGGAATGTACGATATGACACACGAGCAGCCGCTAACGACGATGATTTTTTTTCCTAAGAATTTATAATGCGACGCAATGTACGACCACTGTGAACAGATAAAGATATTTGCTCGCCGTATCTGGACAGACATCGAGATCGCAGCCTATAAATCACCAGGCAGTGATACATGCTCTATGTAACGTAATATCTAGTATAATATCTAGTTTCGTGTACTCATGTAAAAGCGCTACCGAGAGGAGTCACAGATACGCGAGATAATGTCCAACTTGTTACGATTGATGTACAAGGTGTCCAGTAAAGACTATAATAACTTACGCTGAACAAAACTTTGGCCTAACGAATGATCGTTAATCAATGTTCAACTTAATGCCCAATTAATTTATGAATACAATAACTAGATTCATTAATATAATGGTTATACGTAACATTTCTCTCAGTGCATGAATTACGGTCTTTACTGAACACTATATATCGCTTTTAATATCGCATATCTGCTTCTTACGTCGCTTACAGCTTGAACGGTGATGACGAGGACGACCTGACGATTGATCCAGTAGAAGAGCATCAACTGCTGCGAACTACCTCGGCGCGACCCAGCACAACCAGCACAACTAGCACGACCACATCCCGACCTAGCAAACCATCCACCACGGCCGCTAGTGGTTCCTTCCAGCACCCAGCCGGTTATCCGCAGCACTATCAGCCGCAACCACCGTTCCCACAAGTACACACGAGCCAGTCCAAGTCGCTGTACGATGATAAGAA
Organism: Cyphomyrmex costatus; assembly: GCF_001594065.2. NCBI lineage: Eukaryota > Metazoa > Arthropoda > Insecta > Hymenoptera > Formicidae > Cyphomyrmex > Cyphomyrmex costatus. The sequence goes on from NW_017275654.1 coordinate 67,406, forward strand.
CGGCGGTTACCATCACCAGTACATCTTTCACAATGGCGGCGAGCGCACCAGCAATCAGGCCACGTCTTATCAATTGTTCAGTAATCAGGGTGCTGTAAGCTCGACGACCATACCGCCGGCGCCACCCCCGCCACCCCCGCCGCAGATTCATCAGATCAGGTACAGCTCGACGGTGGGTCCACCACCGCAGATCATTCACAGCGAACCGTCTACCGTGACGCCGTTGTTCGCGACATCCTCCACGATACAGACGCTGCTCAACAGCAACGCGAACAACCCGGCGGCCTTGATTAACCCCATCTTTCACAATCACGGGATCGCGAGCACTACTGAACAATTCTCCGTCCATAGCAACAATCCACGCGAGACTATTGACTATCGTGATGATGGCGATCAGGAACAAGACATAAGAGCATTGGAAGCGATACAATCGGCGAACAAGGGCAAGGTATGTAATTTTTTGTATAAGCGCGTAAAATTGTATAATAAAACTCTTTATAAACTTAATAAAGTATTTGGTACAACAAAGAACTTGTAACTGTATTGGAAGAACCTTCGTTAAAAATATTAAAATATAATTATACATTACAATCTCTGAACATTTTAAAATCTTTCTAGCTCATTACATTACTCAAAATCTTATTAAACTTTGATCTTTGATCATTATATAGTTAATTGATTTGACACAAATTTTGCCCCTACAAAGTTAAGATCTTTTGGTTCTATTACCGAAAACAAAATTTGAAAAAGTTAAGTCGTTTTTGAGAAATTTTTTGCAGACGGACAATTGGACAAACGGACACGACGGAACAAACAAACCAGCACGACTTATAAAGTTTGCTATTCTCTACTATTTAATAAAAATATATGTAGCAGTCGCGCTAAAAATCATTTCAGTCTCTGGTTTAGCGGAGCTGACTTGATGGAAAATGTTATTCAAACTCTCTTACATTTCTTTATTTTTAATATTAGATTTCTAAGCTGACAATATCTCCGGTGCCAAGCCAGCAAGAGTCGTCCCGAACAGTACAGACGAAAACAAGTCAAACATCACAGCAACAGCAGCAGAGGATATCTGGCAACTTTTTGCCGACTCCGACCATCGTCGAGACAACTATGAGATCGTTCTATCCGACACCGAGGCCTTCTCCGAAGCCTCCGCAGTCGTCGCAGTCAGTCACTCGTCAGGTTACTCAACACATTCACGTGCCGCAGCTCAAACCTCATCAAATCACCATAAATCTGCCGCCACCAGATATCCAGAGAATTGTGCAGCACCCGTCGCCTCTGCTGCCTTCGCAGTCTCGGGTGATTGTCACGGCGAAGGCGAGCGTGAGCGATGAATCTGGTAGACCTCTGAACACTACGCAATTGGTGACACTGCCGTTGCCAACTATACCGGCTAGCTATGACGATTACAAGGAGGGTGACGAGTCCTTCGATCCCTTTTATCGCGACGTTCCAAAAATTCGCAAAAATCGCCAGAACGCGATGGAGAAAATAAGATTCTTGCGCGCGAAACGATCACTCGAGCAACCCTATCACTTCGTTTACGGAGTTGACAATCGTCAGAATTTCAAAATGGTACGAGAGGACGAGCCGCGTAAGAATGAAGGTAATGCGATAAATAAAGAAAATACGCATGTCCAGATTAACCTCAAAGATTTCCGAGCTCTTAAAGAAAGTCTAATAAAATTTAGAGACATTTTATTTAGCGACAATGTAAACGAAGATTCTTTTCATAATAATGCTGAAGAAAATAAAAATAATACCGAACGTGTTGGGATAGACAGCAAGGCTTTTGATACAATACCTATAAAGCAAGTGAAAGACAATGCGATAAAAAAAGTAGACTATTTAGAAGACTTGAAGACAGAAGCCTCTAAACACTTTAATTTAAATAAAAATGCGGATAAAGATGAGGAAGAAGAAGATGAGAAAATAAATGATTATTCATCTCCAAATATTAAAGTTAAAGCTGAAAAACCGCTTGATGAGAAAAAACACATTAAGGATACGTCAGAACTTGAAATTCACTTCGAATCTACGACTGCTCATCCTCGAAAGAATGAATCTCAAGGAGACGTTATAGACTTAATAATACTCGATTCCGACAATGATTCTAAAGTGAAAGCCACGTCCGCCAAGACTGACGCATCTATCGAGATTATCATCAAGGAGGAAACAAAATCTGGCACGCACAACGACTCGAAGACTGATGGGAAAGTTGCGCACAGAGGACAAATCGCAGAATCCCTGATAAAAGATGATCCGGAGAAGCGATCGAACTCCGTCACCGGCGAGAGAAGACAATTCGCGGTTCCGCATGAAACAATTAAACAAAATGATGGTGCCAAAGATGACGGAGAACGAAAGTCTGGTCCGAGAAGGAAGAGTTCTCGACCGAGATCATCGAAAAGACGTATATCTTCGAGAATAAGGCAGCAAAGAATGGAAAACATCGAACCAGAGACAATTCAGCAAATGGAAAGAACTACTACTACTGCTATTATTGATGCTGTTATTTCTACTTCTACTACTACAACTACTTCTACTTCTACTACCACCATGACTCCATCCATCGCAGCTTTTGAGAAGAAAATTGCGGAACAAATTGATAGTAACATTTTCGGAGACTCAGAGTCACACACTTTTAAAGAACTTGATACAAGGGCGATTGGTCAACGAGACGCGATATACTCGAAGAGCTTACAGAACGATAAAAGTTACGATGCCAGTAGAAGTAAGAACATAGAACGATCGTTTAATCGCCAGATTGTGGAAGATCATACAAAGAGCTCGGAGCTACGTACTGATAAACTAGAGGAAGAAAAACAGGAAACTGAAGTGCCAGATTATACGCAGAATACTGAAGAAGAAGATACAACCATCACTGAAAATCCGAGTAGTGCAAAAGAAGTGAAATCGACAGAAGTTACACACGTCTCTGAAGAGAACAAGTCTTCCACCGAAGAGGAAGATTCTTACAAGGAGTACGAATTTCCGGATGATGATGAAGTTGACACAAATGAAGGAGAACTCGAAGAGAACTCGCAGAACCGATCTAGCAAAATTTCTTCCGACGAAGTTACAATTTCTAATGAAGGTAACTTGGAGAAAGAATCAGCTTATCGCGAAGATGTAAGCAAGAAATCGAGCACTGATATGTCAGACGAAGAGCAGAGTTCAACGGCAAATTACAATGAAGAGGTAAATTCCGAAGAATTGAACGATTATCAGGATATAACGGAATCGTCCGTGGAGAGTACGCATAGCATTCAGGAAGATTACAGAGAGTATTCAGAAAGTACTGAGGGTTCCACGATGGATTATACGAATACCGAGGAGTACACCGATTCCCAGGAAGATATCACGGCTTCGACCGAAGATGGCGAGGGTAGTACTGAGGGTGTCCTGAAATTTACAGACGAATTGCCAGTATCGGATAATAATGAGGACGAGGAAACAACGGAAGAATCGTCAGCATCTAACGAAAGCGGCGCGCATGATTACGTCGACGACAATTACGAGCCCGAAAATTACAAAACAGAAATTACCACAAATTCGAAAGAATTTGAAGAGGACAAGAGTGAGGACAAAAACGATGGAGAGAAGGAAGATACGTCAGCGAAAGATCCTAATCGTACGAAGAATATAGAGAAGAATGATGATAGCATCGAAGTAGAAACGCAGACGGATCACGTGGCCGGTGTCACGAAGATCAAGGATCTCCAGGAAATCACAAGTTTAACTACGACTTTGTCGACTACAACGCCGGCATTAACTACGACGATATCAAACACAGCGGCATCGACTACGACAGCGTCCAGCACAACGGCGTCGACCGCGGCAACCTCAACCACAATAGAGTCGACCACATCGATATCGAGCTCGACTCCGATCACAACTGCGATCACAACTCCTCGAACGACGACCACTCGTCGACCAAAGACTACCACTCCTCGTGCCACGCCACCGAAACTATTTAAGCCTACTGGGAATAAAAGGATTTATGCTTACAATCCTCCTTCGACGACTCCGAATCCGGTTGTGATCAAACCGAGATTGGGTCTATATAATCCGAAGCCGGCGAAACCGATTAAATCTTATAATGACTTGGTGCCAAAACCAACTATCAGGAAGCTAATTTTACCTACACGAAAATCTACCACCACCACTACCACTACCGAAGCTACTACTACTACAATAGAAATGTTGAATACGGAGAATCCGGAAATGACGACGGAACCTGTGACAATAACGGCGGTATCGACGACGGCAGCAGCAACGACGACGACGGCAGCGATAACGACGGCAGCAACCTCAACGACAACAGCTGCAACGACGTCAACAGTGGCAACAACAACAACGACAACAACAACAACGGAGGCAACAACAATGACCGCAGCAGCGACGACGACGACGACGGAGTTGAGTAGAAGCGAGGAGAACGGTCTCGAGAGTAAACTGGAAACGAACGAACGTATATCTCTCTTTTCAGCAAATAATGATCAAACAAACAAGGAGGATCAACTTCCAAACCCGTCTGAGCAAAATACTTCGACCAACTCTTCGAAAAACGCTGATCCAGAAATGACGACCACGAAAATCGAAGCTTCCACTCCTTATCCTCTATCTAAATTGTTCACTCTTGCGCCTTCCATTGAGCCGACCACGAAGGAAGTAGATGTTAAACCGCAGGAAACGACGGAGGACATCGATACTCTCGTACCGACGACTATTCCACCGACGACGTTGCTGTCCGAAAAATCCGAGTATGCTGAGATTACGCCGAGTACTGAGAAATATTTCGAAATAACGGAGACCACCGCAGCTCCCACTTCTAAAATCTATGAGGAGAAAACTTCTTTGGTTTCTTCGGTCCCTCCGATTCCCGAACGTGCGACGTCGGTCTCGGTCTTGACGACCATCTTGCCTAAAGCGGAGGACTCCGATCCCGGTGCGTCGATGGAAACTGCGATCCTCAGATCAAACAGCCGGAAACTCGTAAAACCGCGGAAGCACCCGAGCTTTAATTGCCTCGAGAAAGAAATGTATCGCTTCTATGGTGACTTCAGGGACTGTCGATTGTTCCATTATTGTTCGCCCGGTTTTACCTCGCGACAGGTGCTGGACTTCCGGTTCGTGTGCGAGGAGGGCACGGCGTTTGACGAAGTGACGCAGAGTTGCCGTCATGAAGTGCGTAACCGGAAGTGCCGAAATCGCTCCTGGTGAGCGTCCACGAGGAGAAATGAAGGATGCTCCACCGTTTCGTTTTCTTCGAATCTCGTGTTTCCTCGATTCCGTTGATTTTGGTAATTCGTGAATCCTTTAGGACTCTTTAGTGTATTTATATTTTCTTCCTTCCTTTTTTTAACACTCAATACGTAAGAAATACCCGAAGAAGAGGGCTCCCTTCTTCTCCTAAGCCCATTGCCATAGCGCTTCGCGCTGGATTCACACTTATTAAAGTTAATGCGTTCTAATCGACTCGCGATCATCGATTGGATCAAAGAGGGAAGCGAGGAAACATCGTTGGCGCAGTTTCGTTTGAGAAAAGAAGTCACACTTATCGTTAGCGTTAAGTAAGAAAGCGAAAAAGTCGGTTCCTACGTTGTGTCCTCGGGACATATTGGCGCGAGAGACATTAAGCGAAGATAGTGAAGTCGCGTGACTGTGAAGCGATTTATTATATATCGCAATCACTCGTCGAGCGAATGATTCAGATCCGCCAAACGCGAATTTCTGAACGTTGCCGAATATTGCCGAAGAAACTACGCCCTATGGTTTATCCGTGCTCTTGGCATCTTGCTCGTACGCAGCGCGATAATGAATTAGCCGTCTTTTTGACCGAATAAATAATTTTATCGAGATAAAGTCGAATAGGTATATTTTTGATAAAATATTTGCGACTATGCATTGTACTCACAGTACAGAATATCTAAAAATATTTTTAATACAAGAATCTTCTCAGAATTTCGTATAAAATATTTTTGATAAAGCAATTTTTCGAAACTGTATTTTTTACAAATTTAAATAATTTTAATTGACAAGTACATATCGAAGTATGTCGAACTAATAATGTTATCGAGATGAAGTCGAATATATCTTTAATAAAATATTTACGACTATAAATTTCACTCACGTCAGTGAAGTATATCTAAAAATATTTTTAATAGAAAAATCTTAGAATTTCGTATAAAATGTTTTTTTAATAAAGAATTTTTCGAAATTATTCTCTTTTAATTTAAATAATTCTAATTATCGTGTATATATTGGAGTATGTTGAAGTGAATATTGCACAGATGATCGTATTGTTTAAGACATTCGTCAAATTAATTCGTCATAATATCAAAAAGTGCAATTAGATGAAACGTCATTGCTCAAATATCTAGATACGAAGGTAGCTCGATAAAATGTAGATATCTCGAAGTAACGTGCAAGACATATAGTCGATTTAACGGATGCGTTACAATGATATATGCGAGAAAGCCGAAGGAAGAGAGATCGCGGCTTACTGTTTGCATAATTTGTTTCGTATGTACAATTATACGCATTCTGCTATCAGGTGCGACAGGCGGCATATCCATAACGTAATGCCGGTCGAATAATTCGCGTTACATCTCGTAAATGCTCTTAATTTCCTACTACTAATTAGCGCGCTTTAATTACGAGCGGAAACGAGTGCGCCTTTGAGTCAGCCGTAGATAGAGCGTAGACATATATTTTTGCGAACTCTCTTTCTCCGAAATATCTGTCTAGCGATTTAGTTTAGATAGAATCTAGGAAATTCGTACGTGCCGCCAAATGTGCGTGTAACTCGTTAATAAAATTACCGCGTGTGTATTTACGTTGCGCGTATACGTTTCAACAACGTGCACACACACGCACGTCCAAATCTGTATCTATTATAAATTTTTTAAGTAACTGTACCATGTCAATAATAATTGTATATTCTATATGTACACGTACATTTATTTTATCTTTTAAAAATTTCCTTACGCTTATCCTCATCTTTACGTGTACATTTAAAACTAAACTACATGCCTTCTTTATAATTTGTGTTTATATGTTTTATTAAAAACATAATTTTATTTAATGAACTGAAATTAACTTTCCAGGTAACTTTCTTCTAATATTTCTTTTCTTTCTTGAAAGGAGAAACTAAAGTTATGCGTTTACGCATAAAATATGTCTGATAATCTACATGTATACATAATGTAAACTATATAAATCATTTCACATGTCGTCTATGTAAACAAGCTTTAGATTAGCATCGAAACTTATGTTTTTTGTCCGTTGCACTAAACTGTACTAAAGCTTTTTTCTTGCTTATTGTATATCTTTATCAATATTAATGTCAGATATAATATAAATTAACGGCCATAAAACTTAATTATTTTTGTTTGTAATGTGTGTTGTTTAATTAATAATAATTTACATATTTTACATTGTTTTTATCATTATTATGAAAAAAATAGGTAAAAATTTTACATAATCTTGAAATATACAGCACAACCTTGGAAAAATTATACTAACTTGATGACATTACCTTCAGTTACTAAACGTCTTGAAACAATACCATTTGATAAAATTAAGCAGTATATATTAAAGTGCAAACTTATCTGCAGTCGTTAAATGCTTCATTACTCTTCTGTGCTGAATGTAGCAAATAAATCTCGTAAATAGAAATTCATTATTAGGAAAACTTTTAATAAAATTATTATTGGATAAAGTTTACTAAAATAAATTGTCAATTGCAGAATTCAATGCTATAAAACTATGCCAATTTGTAATCTTGACCTTCCTAATTGTAAAACATATCATAGGGTGTCCACTGGGAAATGGGTATTTATTTTTTTACATTTTTATTAAAAGTTTTCTACAATCCTATATTAAATACATATTCTTAAGGCAACTTAAGCAATAGTATATACATACATTATTTATGGCATCAGCGCACGGCATCGTAATTCGATTTTTATTTTATTCTCATTATAACATAACAGTTTTAATGTTTTAAATCATTATTATACATGATTATTATTTGCATTTATTGGCATTTTCTCATGTCAAAAATAAATTGTACTATATATTTTGAAGTTTAAAATTCTTGATTGCAGTTCTTTCGCAATTACTATGCCGTCAATTTTTATTTTCATTCTTCAATTCTACCAGAATTTAAAACAGCCTAGCCTGTTTGTAAGATGGAGTGGTTCTCGCTATTGCTTCGTGTTCGCTAAAAAATGTACATGAAATTAAATTAAACATATATTCTCTATTTAATAAGATAACATCAAGAAAAGGATAAGAATTTTACAGTACATATGACAATAAATTAGCTTATTTTTTAATTAACAAGTATAGGTACTTTACATTTTTCGTAGATTTTTTATTTTAATATTTTTTAAGTATTTATTAAAGCATATATATATGTATATATTTATTTATTTACAAATATTATTTGTATAATAAATATGAGTAAACAAAATACATCCTGTGGTAAAAACGTTTTGAAATATTACTCACCAGCCGGTGACATTTTCCGCAGCGTCGCAAGTGTCGATGAGCTCGTTGAAGGCATTTCCAATGCCGCAATTTTGCAGTCTCGGACGGCCGTTTACACAAATATAATAATGATGGCAGTCAGCGGGGCTACGATAAAATTTAATCTCAGCATCCAAGAAGAAGTCGTTCCTTACCTCCGGACAACGGAAGCCAAGGAAGGTCTCGGCGTCGCAGTCAGGCACTTGATCCGGCCAATCACATCGATAGGTCTGCGGATTGAAGGCCAAACCTTCCGGACAGTCAAACACATAACCCCTGCCGTCCACGCAATTCATAAACTGCCCGCAGTGTTGATGATCACCGATCTTAAAGTAACCGTATTGATGAGGACAATCGTTGGACGGGTTTGCCGGTTCTAAAGAAAATTTAATGATTTATTTTATCACTTAATCGTGTCTTGACGCACGAAAAAAGTAGATTGTATAATTTGGTAAAGCTATATAGCTTGCTGTACAAATTCAATTACATTTACAACTCAAAATATTTGAAAGTTCAACAAAGAAATTATATCTGTAAGCAATAATTATTAGTACGTCAACTCAGCTAACTCTTTAATGAAAATTGCTAATGCAACAAATTTTCTTCATTACAGCAGCAAAAGTACGCAAAAGTACAACTTTTATCAGGGAGAACTTATTTATATACCTATTACCTACGTCTGTAGATTTGCTGCATCAATAAAGTTTTTAGTTATATATATTTTAATTTATTTAGTTATTTTATCTTTCTTTCTCGTTTGTGATTGACCTAATTTACCAGAATTTCTTTTCATTGAATCTCCAACAATTTTAAATAAATAAAGGGCAAGATGATTCTAAAGCCTGTTGTACAATGTGCATTTTGTTTCTTGTTTCTTCCTTTTTTGGTACTTTTTACATCTTGTCTTTTTGTCTCTCATCTCGTTTTTCGTTTTGTGCCGCCCAAGATAAAAAAAACCAGAAAATAGAAATATAATTATCAATAAAACGGTTGCAAAGAGGGAAGAAAGCAAGAGATAAAAAGAAAGAAATAGGAAAGAAAAAGCACATTGTACAATAGGCATAACTATTCAATGTTTTTTTTGTTAAAATCTTATATGATAGAATATTTCTAATAAAAATTTATAATAACGAAGTATTGCGAGAAACTCACGCAAATTCGGCCTGCCTGCACAGTCTATGTCGATCGGATATCCACAGGGATAGTTGAAACGAGCTTCAGGATTGAAGAATAGACCTTCGGGACATAACTTTTCCTCGGCAATTCCATCGATGCACTCAATGTAAGCGTCGCACTGATTCTGTACCGGAAAACGGCCGTTCTTCTCCGGACATGACGCGGATGAGCCACGTTTCGGCGAGAATTGTTGCAGACCGCGATTGAGCTGATTGTCAAAAAGTTGATTCGAGAATCTGCTGTTTTGATTAAGCGCTGAAATAATAATTATCGTTTTAAGAAAATTTTTACTTTTAAATACAGAGTACATTTTTTATCGCATAGTAATTCGCATCTATTGAACAATCATCGTAATTCCTATCAAGCATAAATTAAACTGCAATGAATATAAATTAAACTATTATTTACTTTAATACAAATAACTGTAATAAAAATATTTTCATATCGATTATATGCAAACAAAAAATGTTATAAAGAGATTTTTTTTAATGACACATTATTTTAACTTATATTCTAATCTAATTTATAATTTTATTTTGTTATTTCGAAAATTTTCATGCCGAGGAAGATTATAGTACAACTGAAATTCACGTTACATTAATTATTAATATATCAATTTATTATTATGACATTATAATAAATATATATTGTTTAATTAACTTCTTATCAGTCTTAACTAACTCATATTATTGACTATTAGTTTCTTTAACTGCGTTTGCATGTATCGAGCTTGATTAATGATTAGTTGTAGAGAGAACTTTTTCTCTTCTATAAAAATCTGGCTACCAAATTCGCGGAATAAACGATTCCAAGATATCAATATAATTTAATATTGCGCATAAAACTCGTCAAACGAGTCCGTCCAGACAGTATTAATAAGTAACGTTAATGCAGTGTATGTGATTATCGCACGGCGAAAGTTCGTCGATTGCCGATGTTCGACCTCTACAAAGATATTGCATATATAATGTTACATGCGCATCACTTGCGCAACGCGTTTGCAACCACGATTTCCAGGCAATATCGAATTTGACCCAGCTGGTCTGAGAACGTTTTTCAATAAATAAAATACGAGGATTTCCAAAGAATAGAATAGAAATAATCGCGCTACAAATAAGACTGATGTTCAATGAATATACCATAAATGAACTCTCGATTTAACTTACTTTGCATATTTTTCTAGTTCTAAGATTTAAAAAAAAACATAACGAGAAATAGACATAAATGTGCGAAGAATGTTTTTCAATGCTGTATCCTTTCTTAACATTAATAAAATAAAATATATTTGGCCGAAACCCAGAAAAGCTGACTTGACTATAATAATTAAATTCCAGGACGTTACAAAAAACTGAGGAATGATATATGAATCGAACGGCTTTGCCAAATTTGAGTTTTTAAGTCTCATATTATATAAAACATTTTTTTCACAGATTTGAAAATAACTTTTTGGTCCATCACACAAAATAGTCATACAAAACGCTCTGGTTATTAAAGCGTAAACATTTTTACAGAAATGTTCATCAACTTAAGATTTCTACATGATTACTTTGATAATTTAACAAAATTAATTTTAGATTTGCATCTAGCTAATTTTTTAGATTCTTCAGCAAAATCGTTCTTTCTGTGTAACGATACTTCTGCGCACGAAAACCAGCGGCTATTCCCAGAGATGTTTCCCGAGACATTTCCGCGGGGCAGAAATTGCGCAAGGTAATGAGTGCAAACAACAAGAGAGAAAGTTTCGCTGATTACAAACTCGATTATCTGTCGTTAGGCTGAGCGTTAATCCCACCTATTGAGTCCTTGTCCGAAGGTCAAAAGAGTTTCTCTGGTTAAGAGGCACTGGAATGCGCATTGTGCATTAATCGAGCTATTCTCGCAATAAAAGCGGGAGGATAAGAATACCTATTTTTTTGTTAACTTATAACATGATTGTATCAAATAATGGCCGTTATAAATCTAACGACAGCCAAGAATTAATATTCACGCGTATATCTAAGTTTTAAGCTCAAAAATTCATTTCTCTGGCAGTTTACCAGCGAATCGCATGCAAATTACCTATGCGCTCGTGACTAAGCATACGTATAGTAATATATGAGAGTAAACTGCTATTCAAACCGCGTTGCATTTATAAAATTGAATGTACACAAATTTCCTAAGCACCTTGGAGTTTAGCCAACCTTGTTAAGCTCTTTGAATTACGTATCGTAATTACTTTTACTTGTGTAATATTACATAATGTTACATAACGTAGCTTGGAAATATGTACTCATTTCGTACAGGCAATTCAATTTCCGTTAACAGAAATTTAACCAATACTATATTAGAAGTTTAAATATAAGAAACAAATTTGAACATTGATTATAATTTAATACAAAAATTTAACGTGTGCCTTTTATTTTGTAATTACTTTGACTTTCTTCTGCCAGCGTTTGTTCAAATTGTTTAAATTGCTTTGAAACAATATCAGCCAAATATTTTTTAAACGATTGATCTGTTAACACACAACAAGAAGAAAAGGCAAAAGAATTATAGTGTTACCCAAAAATTCGTGTCGCACACAGAAGAAAATTTACGTCGAGTCGAGACTTTTTTATCGTACACATAGAGAATTTGAGAGAAGCACATTTGTACCGTCAGAAAAATCACATCACTGTTTCTAGAATCAAAGTGGCACATCAATAATGATAATCCTTATCCGCTCTTAGTGATTGGCGAACGGACGACTATTTCACTTTCTTCAACATGCGAAAGAACACGGCAGTAAATGTTTTACTCACACATCGTCGCGGCGAGAATGCCGCAGGCAATTAGCAGATGGACGATTGGTCTCGAGGCCATCGTCATCATTGAAATCCACGTTCCTTATGGTCCGATCCCGAAAGGAAGACTACGACGTGCTGCCGCTGCCCGGCATGCTTTTATCATCTTCGTGCGAGGATGAGAGCGGGAGAAGATAACTGCGTCTTCATTCGCCGATGGCAATCGTCTTCTTCTCGAAGTAAAAGGATCGTGACCGTCATAGCCGAAAAACCAACACATCGCTCCATTTCATTCATCTTGCGTGTCGTCTCCCAGGCAGAAATGATAATGGAATCGACATCGATTCAATGTCCGTTTGATGATTTCGACATTGAATCAACGTCTCTCTCAATTTCATTATCATTTTTGACTAGACTGTCTAAACTTGGCATGTATTATATATTTAACACCGAATTAGAAAACAATCACGATACTGTTCATCATTGCGTGATCCGTCGTTTTTAATTAATTAATCGCGCCATACCTATGACGAGTCAAAATAAAATTCTGATAATAAAAATTATATATAATATGAATTTAAACGTATATAAGTTATATATATAATTTTTTAGGAAAGAAGATCGACGCGTAGACACATATAAAAATTAATCGTTTTCTAAATACTTTCATTTTTCTGTTTAGTACTTTAATAATCGATATATTGTAACCGTTTACAATATCTTGGAACTAGAGACGCGCCAGCTTGAGTTTGAATGTCAGAATAAAGGGAGATAAATGTCATCTGTAACTAGTCTTGTCCTTCTCGAAACGAGAATGGCAATCGCCGAGAAGTTTCTTTTATATTCAATAAAGAGCAACGCACGTCGCATTTAAACATTTCGTTCACGGGCATACTGCGTTTTTTTACATAATTCATAAGCAATAATTGCTCAGATTAGTGTAATTTACATAAAGAATTATTGAGTGTGCTATTATACTTCAATGAGATCATAACATGAATACGTAATTCGAGTATGATACTTTTTGTTGTGATCCAAATTATCTTTTTATGCAAAAAGAAAATAGCAAAATTGAATTCTAATCTTTACAATACAATCGAGGATTTATTACTATTATTAATTATAATTATTAAAAATATATTTTTGATATACGTCTTAATTACTTTTCTTTATACATTTTTATTTCTAAAAAATCAAATGAAATTTTTCCTGTGAAAGAACAGAATAACATTTTATTTAAATGTTCTCTTAATTTCTCTTTTGTTTCCTGCTTGGGGTCATAAAAACAGACAAAAAATACGAATGTTTGCCTATCTCAGAAGACGAGTATAATGTCGCTCCGAGAATGGAGCCTTGACATTTTCCTCGTACCGAGAACAAGTCACCTCAAATATGGAAGGTGGACGTCTGATGGTCTTTTACCTCATACTGCACGCGCAACCAACATCTGATTACATCACGTCAAAATACTGTTGGTAATTCCCTGAATACTTTACGTGTCTTTGTGCGATAATTCCGCATATTGCAAAATATAACATGCATTAGATTTGATGAGTCAGAATTGCTTGAGAAAACGTTCTTTTAGCAAAATCAATTAGTCAACAAAGGAGTAAAGATTGATGTTTGATTGTGGAAAGAGTTCAGTGTGACGTCTATTTTAGACAATTTATAATTCAGAGTTTATAACGTTACAACTATAATTTATTCCAATTTTATGTATTCTCTTCAATCACCAAATTCAAAGAATCAGAATATACGCGAATATAAAATATTAAAAAATATGTAGTATAGTTAAAATTCACGATATAGGAGGTTTTAGGAAAATGAAGTAAATGAAATAAAATAAAATACAAAAAGCTATAAATAAACCGTGTCACATTAAATAAAATAAAAATCTAACTTGATTTATTTACAGATTTTTATATTATTTTATTTCACATATTTACAACTGCAATTTTAAATAATGTCTATAAATCGGGTCAGAATTTAGAATAAAAATCTAACTCAAATAATAAACATGTAAATTTATTATAAGTTATATGTATATTAAATCTAAAATGAAAGCTTTAGAAATATCGTCCGTCTAATAATAGCCAGTAACTACTGGATTGTCTGACAACTAGCAGACACTACTACTTTGCTTTATCTATATTGTTTTTTTCATACTTACGTTGATTTAGTGAATTAAACCAGAGATATCGGAATAGTTTCAATATATTCAAAGCAAAAAAAATTGTATTATATTATTTACACTTAATCTCAATTTATGCATTTTATGTTGATATCTAGTGTATAGATCGAACATCCCACGGTTCTTTCGGAATATTGTGTAATATAACTCTTTCATAATTTTCCATGCAAGCGCCACGAGATTAAAAATAGATTGTTTTCTTAGTTGAATATGTCGTATAGATTATATATATATATATGCTGTACTTGCCTTCTCTGTTGTTGATCGAAGTATTTGTTTTTATCATGCCTGTAACATGCGTTTATTCTGTACGTTATAGCCTTTATTTTCTTTTTATTTCTAATTTTGTATTCATTAATGCAGTTAAATATTTACTACCGCATGTGGCAAAGAAAATACATGAAAACATTTAAATAATGTATCACGCGATAAATTCGCGAAAAAAACCTAAGAGAAGAAATAACAATAAAAGAATAAAAATTATGCGAGTCTTCTCAATTCAGATAGAGAAATGATTTATATCGATGACGACGAGGATCGTTGAATCGTTACATTTTATACACGATTTAGGTAATAATAAATGACAATGTACCCTACTGCTTTAGCTTTTGAATAATCACTTTTATTTTTTATCCTTATCAATATTAAACAACGTATATAGTTACGTAAGGGTATATATATTACATGGAAAATTCTGTCCTCGTGCGCATATATCTTCCCGAGATACCTCGAGTGCCCACCACCCGACTGTCCCGAGAGAAAAAAGTATATCGTCACGCACATGACATTCACTCTCATTCTTTCTCTCCCTCTCTCTCTCTCTCTCTTTATTTCTTTCTTTCTCACACTCGTCTTTTCATTCTCATTCCCTCGTGCTCTCTCTCCATCGCTTTCCTCTTTCTATTAGCTTCTATTAAGGACAAGCAACATTCTTCTTTTATGTCTGGTTCTTTCCCGGCAAACGAGAAAAATGGCGTTCTCGTGGAATTTCCGACGTTGAAGGACGCTTTTACATTACCATTTTTCGGACGACGCACCTTAATCGTCGGTGCGACATTCTTCCTCAGAGACTCGTAATCTCACATCTACTCGGGTCGTTCGCACGTCCTCCCACGCGAGTGCGGATCAATCCGCCCGAAGTGACGCAGGAAAACTGCACTCTTGTTAATCCGATGTTGAGTCGCGTTAAAGGCGACGTGGACTTGTGCGAAGCGCGTGTTACACGCCGTCTCGTGAAATTGCTTACGTAGGAGATTGAAATCGCTACCAGTTAATTTAATATTAATAACGCTCGCTCTTCGCAATATTCGCCGTAAATTCATGTCGAAGATATTAACAATGCTCAGCGCGTCACGCAGATGCAGCCTCAAATTCCATCGACACCGTCATATATCGCTGCACACGTACGAGATAATCGCATACTTTTAGAATGACGAGAACATGATACACTCTTCTTATATTTTCATCTGTTCGTAGAGAGGGGGGTTTTAATGAAGAGAAAATAGAAAATAAATAACTTCTTTTTTTTTGCACCAAAATTCACTCGTTGCAATGCTGTATGCTCGACACTCGTAGAATTGTAATATTCTATTGTATTCTATTAAATTAATTTTGTTATAAGACAAGACCCTTACATTCCTGTCATTCTTAATGCTTCACTTCTATGGGGAACGTTCATCTTCGTTAGCCTTACATTCGTACATTTAAACGAGTATGCGCTCGCAATTATGATCCAGAGACGAATTGCTCTTCAGCAGTTGCTGATCGCTTATCCTATCGTTACATATATCGCACTTCCAACGGAAAAGAAGAAGACGAATTATCGCGAGTATCACAAGTCGATTTTTCGCAAATCGTAAAGGGAAGAAAATAATTACCTAAATTGTTTATATTATTGCCAAGTATACGCACAACGATAATGCCACCGTTTACATTGTTTTCACATTTCATACCACACATTGGAGCGCGTTCAGAATCCCACACACGAGTGCTCCCCAGATATTTTATTCTTGTTTAACATTTGGTGAACAAGAATAAAATGATACCTGGACACTCAGGTGGAAATTTGAAGCCCTGAAGATATTTGTCTCCTGTTTAAAAAAAAAAGAACTAATGGCGATTTCGCAGCGCTTTCGCAGTTGTCACTTTCCTCGACTGAAAGTGCGATATTTCTCCGCGTTGTGTCTCCTCGCGGGAGAGCTAATACTTTCAACTTACAGCCGTCGAAACTCTCAAGATATTCGCAGCGAGTTTACTGCGACTTCAAGGTACACACGTGACATCTGCGCGGGATCTGCCGGTCTTGATGCAAAACCTAATCGAATTAAAAGTCTCACGAAAAACGATAGGTATTCCTCGGATATCCTGCGAATGTTCTCACGGATATTTCTCAGACTGTTCAGGCTTGCTTCAGCTCTTCCACTTTCAGCTCTGCCATTAAGAAACAGAAATTTGTTTACTGGAGACTCTCTGACTTAAATTTCACTTTGCAATTTGTACCTCGACCGACATCGTCCCGTCACATTGTGCAATAGGCCATTTTCTCCTATCTAAGAATACGAAAGACTAACTAAAAGAGCAAAGAGTAAAACGCCGCGTCCTCCTCGTCGTTCTGCTATTTGTCTCGCGTGTAGTTCTATTCTCCTGAGATACATCGAGACGTAATCTCAATGAATCTGCTTTCTAACAATATTATTCGTATAAGTAGCATACTTGATTTGACAGGCTAAAGAATACGAGGAAGCTATGTCGTATGCAAAATTTTAACGTTAACGATTTTTAAGTTCGATTGAACAGATTTATGAAAATGTAATTATATTTTTATATGTTACTTCCTAATTTGTTCTTTAAAAACAAATTCTTTTCCATTTTCGGAATGTAATTTTTACAAAAATGAGCCGTAAACTTTGAATGAGTTTCAATGTGTTAAATTAAATTAATTAATAAATTAAATAAGAATTAAAGAAATTAAATTAAAGAATAAATTTTCCAAAAATGCGACATAACTCCTTCGTTAACTTCGCCCTTTCAACCACCATGTATTTTTGTCCGTTTTAAGGAAGGGATCTCTAACGTCTCGTCTAACGTCTGGAGAGATGTATACAGGCACTGTTCTTTCACAGAGTAAACTCCTGTCCGTCGAGGATCGCGATAATGCGATTCTACGATTGACAGAACGGATATCCAGAGCACTATAATTTTGCTCGCAGATCGCAATACGAGTTACGTCACTGAGAGACGGCGTGCGATCTTATCTCTTAATCGCTCATTTTATTTCAGAAGCAAGTCTCTTTTAGAGTATATTGAATGAATATCCTCGAAGTTGCTTAGCAATATTTTTCAATTCATTATACGTGTACAAAGTAGGTATATACATAACGGCAAAAGTTTGTGCTTCCTTTCAGGAAAGTGTCGTGTAAATATATTAAATGAATTATAAATCATATAAGATTTATGATCCAAGTTTTCGCAGAACGTTTCACGGTGACGTAAGCTCAGTGCAATTAAGCAGTTCTCTGAGATATCCGCGACATTATTACAGGGGTAGAGGATCAAGATAAGAAAAGAAAAGAAACGGATACATAGCAAATGCAAAATTTGCGCTTGCGCTCCGTTTAGTAAAATCGGACCAATATATGCGTTTGGCTATTTAGTTTTCTCTTAATGCAACTGTAATTTTAATTTCAGACGCAATTCTCGCGCAAATTCTTAAGTATTACATATTTTAATATTTAACTTACGCGCGCGTCAAAACTCCATTTAATTAGGTCAAAATTTTACTAAAGAGTTTAATTTGAGTCCGTAGAATTTAGATGAAGTTTTGAATTCAGATGAAAGAGCTAAAGTACGATTTTTTTTCATTTCAGATAACGAACTGCAAACTAATATTAATCATCGTGATCGCGTAGCGAATTTATGACCACCCTGATATGTATCACCTAAAAAATCGAACAGTTTCGTGTACAAAGTATTCTACGTATAACAAAGTGCTGCACGTATTCTGCGGAACGTGCGTCGTCGACGTACGCGGCGGCGTAGGCTAACTTCGCGATCACGCGACATTTCCGCGAATGTGTGCAGGACTGATATGTGTGAAAAGATCACTCCGATCGATATGTAGAGAATAAAAAGCGAGAACTAAGCTCTCGACCTGCCCCTGTAGCGTGTCGAGTATCTCCCCTTTCGATCCTCGAATCAATTTTACGCTTGGAACGCGAAACGATCGACGAATTTATCGTCGTCATTAGAGATGTACAGTGTTTCGATCACAGAGAATATACGTGTGTGTATATATATATATAATATTTTTCCTCTTTCCTCGCGACATTAATCAGGATCCTATCGGTTCCGCTGAGAGACCCATGCACACTAAACTAAAGGGGGATCAGGGTAAACGATCGGCTTTGAACTTTGCCCTTGGTGCGATAAATGAGCCATATTGTATAAATTACGCAAATTTATGTAATAAAAATTAAACAAATTTATGTAATAAGGATATCGCTTGCACATGCACATAAGTGACAGAATTTTTTGTTTTTCCTGTTTGTTTTTTCTCTTTTCAGAATTATCACAATTTTTTATCATAAAATTTTATAACCTTTTTTGATTTCCAAAAAAAATTTCACGATTTTTCCTAACTTTAATAATATTTAGAAATGTTTCGTATCTTCGTTTTGATTTGGAAATCATTACATAATTTGTTAAAACATGAATTTTATATAATAATATAAATTAATGTTACTGATGCTTTTAATTTTTAAGTTGATAGTATCTCAAAATTGCGAAGATGTGTGATATTAAACTTCTTTAAAACCACACTAATTTTCTAGAAAATTTTGCAAAATTCCCTGACTTTTCCTTGATTTCCCTGAAAATTCCCTAACATTTTACTGCACGATAATCGTAATCTAATTATAATATAATGTTGTAAAACAATTTTGTTAGAAATTTGTAATCTGTCGATCGTCAACACCCTGAATCCTCCCCGTTGTCGTTTCATTATCGAATTCGTCGTTCACGTGGGAAAGGGACGCGGAATGTTGAGCGACTCGAGAGCCGCGGGACGATTTCCGCACACGGAAATGCGAACGATACGTCCTATAACGAAGTAGTAAAAGTGGCGGAGCAGCTGGACGAAAGTAAGTATAGACACGAGAAGAAATATTTCGCGAAAGCGATCGCGGGGGGCGGTCGTCGTACCTGCCAACGACTTTGCCCAACGTTCGAGCGACGATGCGTCGCGACGCATCGACGCCCGCCTGGAAGATGCACGATCGAATGTCGAATAGTATGCACGACGCGTGTCTCCGTTATGAACGAAACAATAGCATAGCAATCAACAACGCAACGCGAAGATATAATACTTCCTGCTTCTGCAGACACATATTCGTAAAGTACATGACGTAACAAAAGTTATTTGTATAATAAAAGCGTCTGCTGCGTGACTCAAATTGCGCGTCTCGCAATAAACCGACTACTTCTGGTAGCATTTTATACTTGATTGTTCCGCAATGCGCAATCGATAAGCATTCCGCGTTATGGCTTTCCGCGTTTTATCGCAGTCGCGTGTCGCGCCTCTTTGATACTTTGGGATATTTCGCGGATTACTTTGCGACGCGCGCGCGCATGATGATCGATCTTTCCGAATTAATAACGTGGATAAGATGTAGGTGGATGTATTAAAATAAAAAAATAAAATTTAGAAATTAAAAGAAGAATCACTTCGATCTACAACGCGTATTCTCAGTTATCTTAAATTATATCTTGACCCGGACAAATTGAAGCTTCACTCGTGATGAATACATAATCGCTCATGCATTCGCTCGTATCGGAGACACGCGGTCGCACATCCTCCCGACCTTAATTACTCGGGAGTATCGAAGGCTATCCTCGATTCATCGCGCGGAACACACTAGCGGACAGAGAAGCACAACGGACTTGTGCACGTACGTACGGAGAAACGGTTTGTCTCGAAACACCGAAGATATGTACACGAAAACGAAATCTTACCTCGCGTCGTCTCCCGCCTATCTCCGAAGTCTTGCAAGAAATTGGACGAATTGTAAAGTCGATCGAGAGGAGAACTCGTTTCTTCGAAAAATCATCTGATCTCTGTTTTTCTTTCTGTTCTCTTCGAAATTTATCCTAATATTATATGTATCTCGATTCTGAACAAAAACTTGATTTTCTGATTCTTGAATTAAACAGAGCCGGGAAAGTAATATATGCTAATAGATGGAGACAAGATTAAAATTTTTTCACTGATTTTAAAAAGTAAATTCTCACTCCATTTCTCTTCGATATAATTTTCTTGCAACGAGCTTAATTAATAGCATTCGCCTTTAATTCTTCGTCCTACGTCGTTGGGAGGCGACGCGCGCTTAAATCCTAGATAATTTATACAAATTGCGTGTAAATTAATAATCAAAGGGTTTACTCGAGGTAAGACGTATGTAAGTATTGTAGTAAGCTTAGATATACGATTATAATATGTTAGACTAGACTTCTTTTTTTCTTCTTTTTAGGAAAGACTAAAGTTAGGCAAAAGATGACGTTTTTCTTGTTTTTTTTCTTTTTTCTTCATTAAAGTGTTCTCTTCTATGGATTCTCTCTCTCTTTCTTTCTTTCTCTCTCTCTCTCTCTCTCTCTCTCTCTCTCTCTCTCTCTCTCAAACATATTCTTTTCTTATTCATTATTCTTTCAGGCACGCCTCGTTCTTTCTCTTACTTTGTCTCGCTTTTCTCTCTTTCTTTCTCATTCTCTCGTGTTTTTCATTCATCCTGTCGCTCCGACGACACATCTCATTCTCATCTCACATTCGTTTCCTATTCGCGGACTAGCAATAAATTTTTGAACTTATATTAGCAGTTAGAACGCTCTCTTGGAAAACACAAGTTTCGCCTTATACTAAAAATGGTAATGGTCTCTTCATCTTTCTTTCTGCATTCCCCTTTTTCCTCATCATAGCTAATGCTTTGTTGACCCGTTTCTATCCCCAACCGTCTTCTTCGCCTGCGATCTCATCAACGACGGTACTATACAACTAGAATAATAAATATTGCCGCAATATTATTTGCTACATTCGTCCCAAATAATCAACAAGTCCGACTTCCGGAGTATCGCGATTCTTGGTCTTCTCGTTTACATCACACCGATCGAATTTCTTTCCAACGATCTCCATCGTGTATATTTTGTATGGAAATATGTAACTTTCGAGCAAACGAGACCAACTTATTTCTTATAGACACCTTATAACTGTATCAACGAGCATTCGTGCAAAATTCTTTTGTAAAATTAGAATTAAAAATGTGAAAAAATAAAAGCTTACCTCCAAAGAAAGCAATGTCAATGACTGCAATTGCGAAAAGAATATAAATTGTGATACGAATTTTTCAAGCAAATTACAAGTCTGAAAAATTAATTTCAACCATAATTTAACTTATTTTTTGTCTCCTATTACAAATTTAATTTTAGATAAACTGTCAGGAAAATACTTTTTAAAATCTTTTTGAGCACATTGAACTCTCGATAACTATTGACAGCTCATCGCGTGTTAAAAGAACTTCGCGCAATCCTCCAAGTTTGAGCTCAAAACCGCCGCGATCTCCGAGGAGTCTGATATCATCGGTAATCGTCCGATGCCAGTCGCACGCGCGCGCGCAAACGTGTTGATGTATGTAGTAGTAATAATATCTCTCTTCCCATCTCTCTATTCGTGTGTTAAGTATACATTAATATCCGTTCTCGGTACCGCGCACGGTGCTCCTCAATCGTCCCAGGTGGGGAAGCTATCCTGATCGATGAACAGGTTCTTGCCCGTCGTCGTTGACGCGGTTTGGTCGATGCGGCGGCCGCTTCCCGCCGCCCCCGTTTGCCTCTGTTGATGGCCGCCGATGCCGATATGCTGCTGCTGGTTCGGCGTGCCGCCGAAATTCGTACTACCAAAAATCGGCTGGCCGAACGCGTCCAGCTGCTGACTCTCGTAGATGCTGTGGTCTGGCGAATACTGCTTCTGCTGTTGCCGCTGATGGTGATCGGTCACGGTCAACTCAATATTGCCGGCCGTACCACCGACGACGATATCGTCGACGTTCTCCGACGCGTTCGCCTCCTCCAGGCTACTGTTCTTGATACCGTACTGGAAGTACATGATGAAACCTGATGGCAGATACAAAAAAACAGTGTTTTGACTGATCATAAGATCTGCAGAAAAAAAAATTAAAAAAGTAAAAATGTTATCGTTCCACGTAAAGATCAGATAGAAATTCGGATAAAAACACATTATAATCAAGCATATCGCGCTTTTGTTTATAAATATCTCCATCCACATAATTTATGTACAAAACTATACATGTTATTTGAATATATATTTGTACCGAGAGTCATCCAGACTGTGAACCTGACCAAGGTGAGGATGCTGAGCTTAAAGATGAGATAAATGTTAACGGTAACGGCGATCGCAGGGACGAAGGGTAAGCCTGGAGTCATGAACATTACGCTGCTCCTGAAACAAAATAGGAAATAAAGGTAATTAGCACTTATTGTTAGATTATTAGACCATTTCACGATTAGGCATGCTTCACAGTTTACGGATTTACGAATAATCCTACCTATTTTGCGGCTTTCTACTGATGACGAGAAGTATACCGATTATGGCAAAGAGAAATAAGAATAGTAATATCGTTGTAAATGTTCCCATGTTACCTGGAAGAAAAAAGAGCTAAAATATATCGATCCTCAATATTTACAGCGATTAATCAAATAGTTAAAACAATTTTGTAGAATTATTTAGATACGTATTATGTTTTAAAAATATATCCTTCTCTAATGTTATATTATATGAATTAAACATTTATTTTTATATTTATTTTACTTGTGCACATTTTTTTCGTCTCTTATTATATCGAAATATTTTATGGAAGATTTGATCAATTTCACAAATACTTATTAATACATTAAAAATGACGTAAATTTCTCACCCATCCCACAGACGATAATCAAGTCAAAAATAAGGATCAAAACGTATAAGATCCCAACGAGCTTCATAACGTAACGTCCTGACGCCTCTGTTGCAGGACCTCTGTCCACCCACGGGAATATAGCAGGACAAAGGTACTGCGCCGCCTACGAAATGTCATCATTCATTAGCTTCATAATAATCGCAGTGTCGGAAGGAATATTTTATGGGTATGGGACCTGATCAAGTAAACACGTTCATACAATGTTAAATATCAAAGGAGCAATAAATAATTTTGTTATGTTTAACTTTCATGTATCAAAATGTGAATCAACTCATTTCTGTAGTTTCAAAAAACATCATCTATATTAACATGCATTTAGTAAACAATAAACTAAATTTGAAAAATTTTTTTAAGTTAAATTGTTAACTTCATTGTTTTAGTCAAAACAATATATTGCATATTGGATAGAAGTAGTGATAATCTAAAGAAATGACCAAAATAGTTCTACTCTCTAAATTTCTTGGAGTGGAACTCACTCCAAAAAGGTTAAAATATCGTCACTATTGAAAAAGGGTGAAAAATCTGCACTCCCTTGAATAAGAGTGACAAATTTTCACTCTTTTTTTTTTGGAGTAAAATTCATTCTAAAGAAAAAAAATCTCATTTCCTTTTTATGTGTGGAGTGAATCTTACTTAAAAAGTGTGAAATCTCGTTTCAAAAGAGTGAAAATCTATCACTCTTATTCAAGAGTACGAAAGTTTCATTCTTTTTCAATAATGGCAATATTTTAACTTTTTTGGAAGATTTCACTCCAAGAAATGTATCATGTGATATTATGAATTTTATTATTATTATTTATTATTAATTAACAATTTATATTGTATATATGTGTAAAATGTTATGTAAAATTCTAAAAAAAAAAAGATTAACGTACTAATTGTAAATATAATAATAATCGAGCAGAAGAGTATATTACAATCGAAATGGTGACCTTTGTTTCACCAAACCACCGCTCTTCGATTACTGATCTCTATACCTGCAATCGACGCTGTAGATAATTCAACGGTGGCCCTATGATTGGCGTGTTTCCGGGATACTGATGAGCACTACCGCAACTCGAGGCGGCCGCAGCCGCGTGCACGCTGCCGTAGAATTTGTTCTCCGTTCTGTCGCTGACGAGATACTGATCGTCCTTACCCAATCCCACCTCGTCTTCCTCGCCGCCGTACGTGTCATCCGAATCCGGCGACGAGCTGTTGCACCTCCTCACCCGCCGTACCTGAAACGACACGACACTAATTTCAAAATTGCGCAATCTCGCCCAATCCATTCCTGCATTCCGCTACGCGATTGATCCAATTTTGTTCGTCGATGGAGAAGAAATTCAGTAAAACGGAAAAAGAGTTGAATTGTGTCGTTATCTTGGAAATTTTAATAGTTAAAGAGATAAATCTTTACTTTTTCCTGATAAAAAATTTGTTAACTGCATTAAAATATAAGGAAGAAGATATGTAGGAACAAAGAAAGGAAGACAGAAAATCCTGTAAGAAATCCCTTGAAAACATCTAAGACGAATGTACTCTGGAAATGGTCTAATTCCAAGGAAACGTCGAGCATGGCACAGAACTGAGCGCGTGCAAAGAACTGCCGAAACGGAACTGTACGAAAAACGAAAAGAACTGCAGAAATCGAGGGGAGAAAATCTCGTTTTCTCGCTGAGACGAGAGAAGTTTCTTCAATTACACGGCAATGGAAGCGAACTATGCGATTTTGTTGTTTTTTGACGCGCAAACTTAAACACGTCTCACCGTGATACGCTGCCCGTTGTTGGTGGTTGTGAGTTCCGACTGGGATGTCTGTACCGAGTTTAATGCGGTTACAAGCTGATCGGGCCTAAGCTCCTTGCCGTAAGTCACTTGGCCGTTTCCCTGCGTCTCCTTCGTGGGCGATCGACAAGGCGTTCGCAAGCTCTGCGGTAGCAACTCGATTAAATTCGTCGAATGCGGCTGATATCGCAATATCAGCACGCATGTGGACACCAGAGTGTACGCCAGCAGAGTACCTGTAGCATTAATTAAATCGCGAACTTGAACATAAATGTGATTCTTCCCAGCACTAATTGCTATTCCATTATAATTCAATTTTTGCGACGATTTTAACGTTTAACGAACGCAATGCAGCATGCTTGGAAACTGAATTATAAACTATAGAAGATATCTTACAAGTATAAAAAAAAAAGTACATAAATGCATTTAAAAATATGCAATGAAAATTTCAAGAAACTTATATTTATTAAAAAATTAACTGTTTAAAAATAAATATAAGATCAATAATTAGCCAAGTATATAGTATAATTGTAAAAAAAGATTGTAAATCTGATGTGCAAGAAACGTAAAGCTTATTTGAATTCAATCAGCAAAAATGAGAAGATCTAATCATACGTGGAAAAAATGTTTTTGCTGAAATATTTAAAAATTTAACTATAGAGAACTTTAAAAACAATTTTGTTTGAACAATTAAAATAATTATGTATAAGATGCTTAAATTAGTTGTTAGAATGTTAAAACGTTTTGCAGTTTTCTCATCAACGTTTAAGCGTTTTACATAATTATTTTGATGTTTCGACAAAATTATTTTCAGACCTATCTAGCTAAATTTTTTCAGTAAATCTGTTTTTTTTTCCGTGTACTAATTTTATTCAACATAATTTTATATTAATGGTTTTTCAAAACTCCCTATCAGTCGATAATCAATAAATATGTCAAAAAAATTATATTCACTTTACTCTGAATTAATCGGAAGTCATTTTAGATAACGTCTTACCGATCGACATCATTTCCACTAACACTTCCAGCTGGATTAACAGCGCAGCGAAAGCTGCACACATGCCGGAAGTCAGAGTCGCAATTGCGGGAGTACCAGTCGCCGGCCAAACTTGACTGAGGCTCCTACGGAAGTGAAACGAGCGCGTTAAATCCAAAGTTACATTTACAGTCTTAACTGTTCTTAATAATTCCTCTTATCGCTATTTCCATATCGGGCGTTATCCTGTCGTGATCATTACCGAAAAATAAGGCCATCCTGAGCCATCGCGTAGACTATTCTAGGCATCGGAAACATGCTGCCGAACATGGAGACCGTCAGGCCTGCCAGCGCACCGACTGCGACGATGTACTTGCATTTGTAGGCCCCGACTTGACCGAACATTTCCACCAACGCAGAATCCTGATCAACCTGATCGTATGGAACTGAAACACAAGGTACGCGAATACATGTTAGGAACACTACAACGACAGTTCCGTAAGATACTAGCGTCCCATGTATAATTTTGACTCTACGAGTTTCTCCGACAATCAATGTGTCAATAGTAACAATTTCGTATGAAATAACAATACATTTCATACAATGGCCAATAATGTCAAAGTTTCAACAACTCTCATTTGCCTTACGAGTAAGTTTCGTAATAATTTTAGTCTCCATCGTTTCGCCAAACATTGCTACACGGTACAGAGTTATAGTAAAATCGATCCCAGTACGAAATGAAAGCAGCTTTCGATTAATCAATAGAGGTCAAAAAGGCATGTCTCAGGTGGCTAATCATCTAAAATTAAGAAGAATAGTTCAAAATTCTGTTTATTTCACTTTTTGAAATTTTAACGTGTTCCAAATTTTATTTCCAATTAAGAATATGACTATAAATTGATCGTTTTTTTTTATATATCAAAATAATAAGTAAAAATGATAAGTGAAAATAATAATTGTAAAAATAATAAATATAATTTATAATTAAAGTGTAGAGAATTTTATGACTTTTTATTTAAAAACCCAGATTATTCATAAAATACATTCAATAGAAAAGTACAACATAAAATGTGATCTCGTTACTGAGTTTGTGTAATTTTTACTGTGATCTTATATAATGTTATATATCAAGTGTTATTATTATTTACAAATATAATAGCATAATATTGTTTATGTATTTCATTAATAATTATTTAAAAATATTTATCTCTATTCAAATTTAATTACGATAATTAATATTCTTTCTTAATATCCCTCTATCTTTTCTTTACGAGTTGGTTATCTTAGCGTAACTCCTTCTCTGCGTTCATTGTGTTAATAGTTGTTCAAATTTCAGTAGTGGATACAAAAACACTGCGACAAAATCAAAAGAGCGAGCACGTCGCTCTACTATGTTTGTCGCGAAAAATGAATAAGAGAGTATTTCCATTAATGAGGGCCAACAAACGATTGACTACCATTGTTTAATGGTCTACTCACCAATCAGTGTCAAGACCATGCTGCTGGTGACGTAAGCGATGAGAATTATGATCAACGACGAGACTATGGCGAGGGGAATACTTCTCTTCGGGTTCGTCGCCTCCTCGCCGGTAGTGGCTATTATGTCGAAGCCAATGAAGGCGTAGAAACACGTCGCCGCTCCGGTGAAAACCTGACAGGGAAGAGAGATTTGGTTTTTCAACGCGTCAGACTGCAGAATATATTGTCGCGATGGAGACCGATCGGACACCGAAATGCGATAAAATGGAACGAAAATAAGATATTTGATGGAAATTCGAGATGGAAAATCGAGTTCAAACAGAGCTGTGGCTCTTTAGGTAAATGTCACAGCACTTTTATCGAACCGTAAAATTTGCCATAGAATTCACTTCGTATTAGGGATGATATGCGGTATTCGTGTTGGCGTTTGATTCAGTAACTATGCCGATTATAGGGGCGTGTATAAAGTAATTAATTGGAGATCGATAAAAATGGCTGATTTTTCAGCGTGAGTCTTTACAGCTGTCATCGCAATCCCTGCCTTTAGTTAGATTTACTGAAAGTGTCACGTCCTTTGGATGTAATATTAAAGCGTTTACATATTTCACCTCTGCTCAACGTGCTTATGAATTTTTGATAAGCTCCGAGAAAGTAAGATTAGGACGATGTTGCTTAAATAATCGGC
This sequence comes from Cyphomyrmex costatus, assembly GCF_001594065.2. Classification (NCBI taxonomy): domain Eukaryota; kingdom Metazoa; phylum Arthropoda; class Insecta; order Hymenoptera; family Formicidae; genus Cyphomyrmex; species Cyphomyrmex costatus. The sequence continues at coordinate 96,009 of NW_017275654.1, forward strand.
GTACAGTCGGTCACACGGAAAAAGTTACTTATTCATTCACGTTTTGGTGCAGTCGTGCATTTACTTCAGAAAATAAATTTAAAAACCCACAAATATTATGACCGCACGCTACCACTAACGTTAAGGGATGCTGAAGTAATGGTTAAACTCTAACCGAATTATCTATTTTACGTCTATTCTTTTATTAGGTTCAGAAATTGTTCTTTCGAATCTGATCAATTTTTAATTTATTACAGCAAAAAATTAGAAAAAATTGCAAAGCTTCAATATAGGTATATAAGGTTATTTTTATATAATCTACTTTATTTTATTCAATTCAAAATTTTTAATATATAATTAAATTAAAGATGTATCTATCCACATTTGAATAATATATAAGAATATTATAAAGTCTTGAATTTATAAACTCTAAAGCTCTTATATAATGTTCTTATATATTATAGAAAATATATTATATATTTTAAAAAGAAATAAACAGAAAAATACGATCTAAGTGTATGTATATTATCTACGTTAAATACATTCAGATCATATTTTTCTATTTATTTCTCTTATAAGCTTCAAAAATCAAAATCATAAACTCAAGCTCTCATATGTTATTTACATATAAATAGACTCAACTTTTAGTTTATTTATTTAGAATCACTTGTATTGTACGAAGATGTGAAGAAAAATAATCTGCGTGCTAAAAGGAAACTACATTATTCAAAGACTTTTTTTTTATTCTTCATATACCTATAGTTTTGTATCTTTCTATATCTGGGCGTATTTTCTTTAATTTTAGAGAAGGATTTTTATAAGTAAAAAAAAAACAGAAAAATGCTTTTGTTGGTAATATAGACGATTCCAGCATCTCTCCAACTTTGAAACGCCTTTTTCGTACAGCATGCCCAGCTATTTTTCCAATGCTTTTCTAATTCTTTTATCAAAGGTATATATATTTATCTGAATTCATTTACTTAAAAGATAATTTACAGTAAATATCATAAATCAATTTCTAAGTCCAAATTTTTAATAATGATTAATAAGGTGCCTAATATTTTTTACCAAGGCTGTATTTATTTTTATGAAAGTTATAAGCAATATATCGAATTGGGTATGTCACGTACCAATGTATTGTTTGTAGTAAAACGTTTAAAAAAATTATTATCATCACTCTCTCCTTATTAATTGATTTAATTGTCTGAAAAGGAGTAAAAAGATATAGCGAGCGGAAGCAAAAAAATTACAAGTAGAAAGATCAAAGGATCACCGGATGAAAATGTTGAAATTGAAATTTTCATAAGTAGCATGGGAACTCGAGCGGGAGAGATTATGCGATGGAGTTTCGAGTAAAGTTGACATGAAATTTCGTGAACCAGCGAGAGGTGGGCGTTGTGTATTCGGTACACCCTGATTTTACTACATCCTCTACATTTTCGTCGTTGCGCCCACGTGCGAGCGTGTTGCACAAAAGCGCAGTTAAATCGCAATTAAAGGTCGTCCGGCCCACCCGATTCATCGCAAATACACCGTTCAAATATAATACTTCAGCAATATGAAATCCTAGAGTTTCAGCCTCGAAATTCCATTAGTTGAAAGCAAAGAAATTACATCGCAATCTGGGCCGCGGCAATACAAGTAATGCCAAACGTTTGTCTCGAAAAGCATATTATCGATACGCGAATTTCTTACGGAAACAAAGAAATTAAAACAAGGGTGAACGCGGACGACGTAATGGTTTCTTTATATAACAGACTTCAAACTTTCGGAAACCGGCGTTGCGGTTGTTCTTTGACGGAACTTGTGTTTCAAAGTTAATTATCTGGGCTCAAAAACGTTCTACTTCCGCGGGAAGGCATGGGGAAGAAGAATTGGAGTTTTTAAAATTGCTCGCGGTAATGCGCAAGACCGCGTAACTTTGTTGCAACGGAATTCCGAGCGATGTCGAGCATTGAAAAACGTAAATCTCCGTGTTGACGGAAACAAAGAAGCTGTAAACAAAATTACGGCTCATACGATGTTCGTTCGAATCTCTGCAAACTGCTGCCTCTGTGATTCGATGCAGAGTCGCATTTCTTATTAATTATTTGAGAAGGAAATGTTTCACTTTCATAAAGGATAAGAAATGAAATGAGACGACGAGATTTTATAAAGCGATGTACGAACACGGTAAAACGTAGGACATTGAAGGAGAACACGAGGAAACGCTCCTAAGGAAAGTCGTGAATCTTTCAGCGAGACAGCTGACCCTGTTAGCTCTTGCACACGTTATCCCTCTATCCTTTATCGCACAGAGCTTGACTATCTCTAAATATTGCTTTATGCCGGAGAATAATTCGTTTCATCTGCACGTTATAGAGAATTTTAAAAAATTGGGAAAAGAGTACATTCGCACTGAGAGAAAAAATTGCTGCAATTATCATTATTTAACTATAATTTATAGTCATTTTTTGAGATAACTACATGTGTATTTTTCAAGCAAAATAAATTATGACCTGCTTGTTATTGAAAAATACAACATAAATTCTAATAATGAAAAAACGGCCAGAAATGAGCTCATAATATAGGATATTAATAATAGTTATACATTTATAGTTGTTTTAACCATACAAACATGGTCAATTGTTTCATTTGCTAAATATTAGCCTTCATTCATGTGATAATTGTGCATGCATATATTGCATATGCATTCGTGCAATATTTGTTAATATTTAGTGTACATTGACCATGTCATTTAAAGCTGCATTAATAATAGTCACATACACAATTGCTTCAAAATCTTTAGTATTTTCTTAACGTTTTTAAATTATTATTACTATAAATAGTAAATAAATTTAAGAAAATAGTTATATTCGCTATAATTATACGATTACTTTATTAGATGAAGTGTTTAATTTATTTGTTATTTATATCTTTAAATAAATAATTTCTATTACATTAATATTTGAAATTATTATATAAATAATTTCTATTACATTAATATTTGAAATTTATAGTAAAATTTTTTCATGTTTAAAAAAATTACATATGTAATTATTATTACTAATGTTATAACAGAAATATTCCTAACCATAATTACTTTACTATACAATTGTAGTCACAAATATCAAACATTTTTCTTTTAGTACGAAGAAACAAACAAACCGTGTTTTAATATTTTGAGTTATAAACATTATGAATATCATAATGCGTAATACAGAGATGAAAAGAGATTATCTTAATTTTAATTATACACACTGAACAAATAGTTTTATTAAAGTATCTAAAAATTTAGCTACAATTTAGATACACAAATATGAAAATAATTATCTTAAGTCACAAAATAATTACATAGAAATCTGCAGCATGATAAGCAATGCTACAAAAGATTTTGACATTCTAGCAACAGTTTAAGTGCCCTACAAAGTTATTTTAACGAGTAAAATTGTTTTCAGATTTGTATCTAGCTAGATTTTTAGATACTTCAGTAAAACCATTCTTTCTGTGCACTTAAGCCTAATCTCTGTACTCTCCAAGAATTATACGGTATATTTCTCATGTCAGCTGCGAAGGAGAGGGAGATTTCAGATAGAAGGAAAAATAGTAATTTATGATCGCCCATTGTCGAGAAATTAGTGCCTTCTCAAAGTAAATTACGCTTCGCTGAATGTTAAGTCATCATAAGTAAGTAAATTAAAAAATGTTCTAACAAAGCACGTCGTTATGCATTAAGACCGGCAATCTCATTCTTCTTGTCGACCACACGATCGTCCTTATCTCGACCCCGCAATTTCAGCAGACATAAACTATTTAGAACAGATCTCTCGTCGAAAAGAAGAAGCGTTCGAGCTAAATTCTCTGTGCATTGCAACAAAATTCCATTCTATATCTTGTACTCCTCGAAAATTGGAACTTGACGTAATTCTGGACGTGAAAGATCATTCCAACAAATGCTTTTACCAGGGTGCTTTCGTTGAAATTGCAGCTATTATTCTATATATAAAACACAGAATATTCGTGGACAAATAAGAATGAATAATTTCAGAGAGTTCACATTTTTCTTGAAAATATTGCGATGTAGAGATGCGGCTGGAAATATATATTGCACCGGAAGGAAAGGAATAAATCTTCAGAGGGAGAGAAAGAGAGAGAGCAAGCACACCAGAAAGCTGGCGCATCCTCGTATTACATTTCGTCTGATTGATTTATTCTCCGGTTTCGACGGGAATTGCGCCCGCAAATGGGGCGCTCAAAGATCGGTAGAACTACAACCGTAAACAATAAAGCGTATCCTGAGGAGTGAACAGCGAAGGTGGAAATGAAAAAGTGACTAAATGTTCTAGAAATAAAACAGAAAGAAAGCTCGATATAAATCGTGTACATATTACTTGACTATTGCAAAAGATTAATACACACCTTAATAAACACGATTAAATTATAATATTTACGTATTCACAGTTTTTTCCTTAAAATACTAGGAATATTTAGGAATATCTGGCTAAATAATAGTCTATATTCTTTTCTTAAAAAGGAATTTCTTTGACATTTAAAGAATAAGTTTTATGAGTTGCCGACTCCCATTTATGTGTATCTTTCCGACGTTTCAGAAATTTACCTTAGGATATAAAGGATCCATCGTATATAAAGTATAATGTTTTCTGGAGCTTCTTTTATTTTTTATTTTTAATTAATTTTCGTTTACATTGATAAAGATTCCGCAAACTGTTAAAACAAATGGAAAATGAAATGATTTACGTTGAATATTATAAGTAATATTTTATAATGTAATAAATATAAAATTAAAAAAATATATTCAAATCAATATTCAAAAATGTTTCTTTCAATTAATTGTAACTTTTATGACGCAATATCAATTATAAAATGCATTGTTTAACTTTAAAATGTAAATGCAATAAACGTTCAATTTATACCTATTTATATATATTGTAAAAAAATATCAATTTCGGATTATATATTATTCAATAATTAAATTTTTTGGACAATTGATAGTAGAACTACTTTTTTCTTTTGTAATTTGTAATATCAATTTTAAGATATTTTTGATTTAAATATTTTGTTTTAGAATTTTGCATATTTAATACACAAAAGTGCATTTTTGTCATTTTGTTGACTATAATTAATCATAACATTTATATACAATTTTTTATATTGTACAATAAATATATGCAACTTTAAAAATATTTTCTGAAAATGTCAAAATACACATATGTAAGAATTACTTAATAATTTTTATAAATTTTTAAAAGTGATGAAAATGATTTCATCACTCAAAAGACTAAATTAAGATGCTTTATAAAGAAATCTCTAAATTACAAGTAAAATTGTTGACTCAATTATTTCGATACTTTAAAAAACGAAATGCTTATGTAATCTCATTTAATTCCACTTTGTGGAAATTAATTTTTCATCTCTGATCCGGATTAAATTATTATGTTGTATAATGTGTGATGACTGATTCATAGACAAATACACACAGAAAAATACATACTGTGTACAAGTAATAATTCCTTGTTTCAAATATTCCAAAAATGTATATTTCCGCAAACCTATCAAAAGTTTATCATAAGCACCAAATTTATTCAAAATTATATCAAAATTAAATAATGTAGATATTATGGCTCAATAAGTTTTATTAAAATTTATATATAATAAGTTACTTTAAAATTATTATCAAGAAAATATTCTTTGCTAAAAATAACTTTTACTTAAAAGGAAGAAAGTAAATTAAGTAATCACTTTTCTTAGTTAGTAGAATGATATTTTTCTGTGTGTGTAGTAATATATATTATCAGAAAAAATTAAGTATCCATGATTTCGGACTACCGCCGTATTGCATTACATTTTCCCGTATCAGTAGATATTTATAAGAATTGCGAAAATGCGCTTTTTATCCGCAAGAAATATATAACGCGCTCGCTTCAACCAGAGCATCGTATGTCAAAGAGACTTGGAATCTCTCCCGCGTTCGCTGTAGAATTATTGTCATGTAGATGTGGTGATCTCAAGGGGATTTTTCATCTTTTCACATACTCGCGATACGTCTTTTCGTACAGATCCTAACGTCAGTTACGGTCCATCGGCGAAATTATGCCGCGTTCCCAGGTGAACCTCAAATTGAGAATGTACGTGACGCCCCGGATCAGCTTTAATGGACAAGCGGCAAAAGTTTACTGACGGGGTCGTGAAGAAACCGGAGTCGCTCTCGCTTTGCACCCGACCATAGACTATGCCTATATCTTCGTGAAACTCAGCACCTTCCTCTGCGGAGTACCTCTAAAAGGGGTCTTTCTCCTTTGTTCTAGCCTGTGAAATAGTGACCGAATCCCTTTCCATCTCCGCGCTTTCCTCTCTTCGATCTTGTACTAATATTTGGCGGACCAAAAGATAAATTATCGCAGATGGGCGGAGTCATGGTTCACACGTAATTTAACAGAAAGAAATTCAAAATTACCTTACGACGTTATGGGGTTAACTTCCGATTTCTTCCAACCAATATATATACTCGTTATAAAATATCTGTACTCTCTTTAGAACAATATATAAAATTCTCTTCGCGTATTAATGTAACGACAACAATTTTCTAAGATAAATAACAAAGATTTGTTAAATTAACGACCCTTGCAGAAATCTAATACTAACTAATTTATTACGGAAAGACAGTAATTAATTACTTACAGTGTTAAAATTAATATTTATTATACTAATTGTGAGAAAGACATTATTAAATAAGTAATTAGTTACTGTCTTTCAATAATAAATTGATTAATTAGATTTCTGTAAGAGGAGAGAGACCAAATAGATGTACAATTAACATTTAAAAAAATTTTTTTGTCTTTTCTCTCTCTAATTCATTCTTTTTATATTTTCTTATATATTATGTCGACTTTTACATTTCATTAAAGCAGTACGTGTGTTCTTTGTGAAAAAAGGCTCGTATCTCGCAAAGAATTGCAAGTCATTAATTTTAGCGACGTTTCAGCGACCACATCGTCGGTAATACGATCACGGTAGTAAGGTCGATCCGTCGTCGCGAGATTAAACGGCTGCGGCAAGTCAGCCTGGCCTGTCGTGAACAGGATGCTCCGCGAACTGTGTGACACGTAGGCATCGCGATCTGTAAAAGTCAAAGGTACCGCTCCGGCACGTGCCAGCGCGTCGATATCGTGAACTATGGATACGGGAAAGACTCGTGAACGGACGTAAATAATTCTCTCTCGTCGAATTAAAATCAGTAATACATGCAGTAACAATATCAAAAATGAAAGCACGCGCAAAGTACGTAAAAGGTGTACGAAAAATTCGCTGAAATCACAAAAGGTCATTAAATAATTGGGTCGTTGTATAAGTGAAAAAATTTATGCAGAGACGTGGGTACTAACCGAATCAAACGTATTGATTCGGATAAATTTATCGAACCAATGCACTATACCGTATCGATGTTATTCTACGTAAATCATCGGAAGTTCGGACGAGCACGGGCATTCGGATTGCACTGTTTCACGTACGCGAGCATCACATTTCCTCATTAGAACACTATCACTTTTCTTGATACCCTAAATTGACGGAAACATCATTAATTACGATTCCCGTAGATGCAACGCATTAATATGAGCAATAAAACACTACACGAAGCCACTCCATAAAACGAATGAATTTCTAGCCCCGTCGACTGCTCGGTCACCATTCATTTTAATTCGAGTGTGACACGTGTCATGTGGCGATCGTTGACGAAGCAGTATAAAGCCGAAAAAAAGAGCTTGACGTTTTGCGCGAAATAATGGCGGGGCTGCTATGGTTGTCCGCTACTCGAGACGCGCAAAAATGGTCGATATCGTGTACGAATGCATACAGCACACACGTTGTCATATTACAGCATCGCGTATCATCGCGGACGTTCTCTCGGATCCTATAACGCCAGATACAAACAATCGCAAAAGTGGATAAAATTCATAAAGTGGATAAATCGTTATAAGTAGAAAAACATTTATGTTATCGCACAAAATGGATATGTAACATTTCGTAAACTTCAGTAGCATATCAGTACAGCAGATTGTACTAACAATAATAAAACTGGAAACAGAATCGTTCATATAAACACATCAACTGAATACGCGAAACGCCAATTACAATTAAAGTTAGATGTTAAACTAATATTAGGTGCTTGAATTAATTCTCGCTGTTGACCAGGAGAGGTCAGTATTTGTGCTGTTTCAACATGGCCGAAAGTGACTGCTTATGTATAATATGAAAAGTACTGTCTTATGTATTATAATATGAAAGTACTATCAATTGTATCAGCATTGTCTTTCTGAGCAGCACTTCAGTTTTTTCGGAGATATAAAAAATAGCTCAATAACTGGATCGCCTCGAAAGAACCTGAATTTTTCTACCGCGGAATCCATTTGTTACCCGAAAAGGTTATTAGTTTTTGATGGACAATATTGTGAATAAAATATCAGATACCTTTTTCATAAAATAAGCATGAGTTTTTTAGCAAACAGCGAGAATTAATTCAAACATCTAATATATGTATATAAAACAATATATACTTTTTTTAATGAATTTATTTCAGAAATTTGACTGCGCGCCAATTACTTTCAAACTTTCAACACAATTAATCTGAAACATTATTAATCCTCTCAAATTTAATTAGATCGTTGATTTGATGCAATTAACACTTTAAAACTTGTAAAAAACTTAGACTAATCGTATTGTATTGTAGAAATTAAAATAAATCGATGTAAAACATGTATAACGATAGAAAATGTAAGCGATTTATCATTTTAATAAGAAATATAAATAATCGTATTTAAAAAATAAATTAATATTATTTATAAAAATTTTAGAAAGGGAGAGACGAGACAGGAATACATTTTTAACATAAATAAAAATTACAAATCTCTAAAAAAAAGTAAAGAGCGAAAAGACTCAAAGAAGTATTATTTAAACTTACTTATCGTCTTGTATCATAATAAAATGAAATATCGTGTTAAAGAGAATTTAAATATATAATGTTGTGCAGCAAATGCGAGTAAAGTCGCTATCGTGAAACACGTCGAATTTTCTTCAACAAAGAAGCGTGATATAAACGCCAGAGGCGGAGAACAAAAGAAGAAAATAGAAAAACGAAGAGAGAGAGAGTGAGAAGGAGATCCGCTCGGGACGAAACGCCGGGATTGTCGGATCTGTTTTTGCAGGCAACCTCTCTCTGGTTCAGACAGGTTTTTAATTTATTTCCCTTGAGATCGCGCGCGGAGCGTACGAATTATTATGCTTTGCACGGCGAAACAGGGATGGTCCGAGCAGAGTAACCTCCCTGCCGATACGCGCACCTTTTGCATATCATCGCGAGTACATCACTAATGATTCACATATGACGTGACACTTCGAGCAATTTTTCAGTCATATGCGATACAACGACGAACCACCATAGCATGCATCATTGTGCTTAGTATTTTTATCCTTGTATTCTTCTTTACAATTTCGATACAATTCCTTTTCTTTGCACCCAATAAAAAAGATTTTCCTTATTGCACACATACTTCACTTTCTTTCCCAGAGAAATTATATAAATATAATTCTCGCTCTTAAATGTTAAAAATTCTGCCACTCTTTTTCAAAAGCGATAGAATTTTCACTCTTTAGAGTATAATAATTTTTGCATTTTAAATAATTTAGAGACCTAAGGAACTTCTTTTGACATACAAGGCAAACGAAAGTCAAAATAATATTATTTCAACATCATGAAAGTTAAGATTATGATTTTTGGTTACAAAATTTGACTATTTTATTAACATCAGTAAAGTCATTTAAATTTTTTATTTGACTTTTGTGTATTCCTTGGGGAGAATAGTATTATAAAATGAGATAATTTCGGTTCAGTCGGAATAAATTTGACCCAAATTTTAAAAAACCGTGCTGTTTGGACATTATTAAAATTTGATCAAAAATTATCCCATTTTACGATATATGAAGATATCTTTAGGCGTCAATTATCGACTTGAAAATTACGTAAAGTCAAGTTGATCGTTCTCCTTCTATCTGGAAATAGTTCTGTAGATAATCATCCTGCATACAAACGCACTAGGAAAAAAGTAGTAGTGTAGACTCTCGTTCTTTACTGGACTTCGCTCTCTATTTCTCCCGACAGTCATCCGAACGTCCCAATATCCCAGGGCTCTATCTCGCGCTATCGATTGCTGCGGACACCACCGTCAACCGCATCGCATCGCGTCGCGTTATGTCGCATCGTCTTCTATTCGTTTCTTCCTGTGCCTGTACGCGATACGAAGTACAATTTCCACCGTCGTTCTACTTGCTAGCGATCATTGTCCTTTCCTGCTACATCTGTCGGGCTGACTTGGTGCAACAAGTTTGCCATTGTCCCGCATAACTGTCGTAAGCCGCGGGTGGAGAATCCCTTGACCGAATCTCGGTGGCAGCGACCTTGCGCCTCGAGCAATTGGAATTTCACACAGATTATCGGAATCTTCCCTTGTCATGATGCGTTATAACATTCAGAAGTTTATTGTAATATGACTGACGGTATAGAGAACAATATGTATATAAAAGAGCAAAGAAAGTTCGAATAATACAATATTTTCTTTTAATTATAAAACTTTTGATATATTATTGATTTTTCAACATTCTGTAAGTATGATAAGGTAAGTATGATACCAGTTAGGAAACAGTTACCGTGAATATGAGACAATTTTATTAGACAAAATGATAATTTTAAATACTAAGCTTTTAATGATATATGTAAAATGTATGACTCTAAAAAAATTCGTTGTTTCTAAGAATATAATAAAACGATTTCATGTGACACACACGTTAAAATGTATTTTTAAATTCTTATAATTTATCTTAATTTTTATAAGAATTCGAATTGACTAAAATTTAATTTACAATTTTAATCATTTTATGTAGTGATTGGATCATGTCCGCTAATTGCAAATACATTTAACTGGTAATATTTGTTAGTAATTTTCTGTCATCAAAAAAAAAAAAAAAAAACGTTTATTGCATTGCAAATAAAAATGTTTTAAAACAGTTGGCTTTGTCAGCTATATCTCGTCTTCTTTTCATTGGGAAACCAACGTTCTCTTAATACTTTAAACAAATATCAAAATACCGCAGTATGCGATTCCATCTGTTGTTGGCACAGGGCACAAGCGCCAAAGCGAGGGGGTCAAATCTATGAAAGCAGCTGGAAAAAGACACGCCGAGAGGGCTTCAGCCGAGAGGGCTTTTTCATCCTGTCTCCAACCTCTCGTTGCTTTTTTCTTTTCGTTATCCGCGATGAGAACCGTGCGACAAAGGCTGCTGGCGTTAATACCGCGGCGTTGTGAATCACCATTGTTGTAACAACCCTTTGTGTTTGGAATTATTTATACGGAATTTGTAAATCGAATGTAACGAGATATTGTATTGTTTTGTGAAACGGAAATTGTAAAATATAAAACTCTCACGTTTTAATTGACCTCTTATCGAATTTACATCTTCGCTGAATTCAATACTTCTTGTTATCTTTTACGTTTGTGCATAATTGTTTTACGTCATTGCGTTTTATCATTTGTAAAACATTTCTCAGTTTCATTTAATCCTATTTAAAACACTGTTCTATTAGAATAATTCTGTCTATTGTAAAAACTAGTTCTCTTATGTACATTTTTATCAATGTAGATTAACATTAATCTCGATTTTTAATTTACTCTTTATTCTTTTCTAATTCTTAAAACTAGAAACAAATAAAAAGTAAGTTAAATCAAGATTAAAGTTAATCTATGTTGGTAGAAATGGGATTTGGATTTTATTTATTGTATACGTTATACTTACTCCGCTCCAGCCATAGGGGAGGAAACCGCTATGCTCGGACCAATTGTTGGAATCTACATAAAACATGCCCGCCGCCATGACGAAGACCCAGACGGCGAGATTGATGGCGTTCAGCACGTTGTTGAACACCAGCGACTTCTTCACCCCCGCCGCCATTAGCAGCATCATAAGTATCGTGATGACGAACGCGAGAAAGTCTGGCGGCCGTCCTGGAACAAATGTGATTTGAAATTTTAACAAGTCATAATTATCGTTTATCTTATATAAATGATGAATATATCGGTTTGTCAGGAATACGAAAAAATCTAAAGATTATTCTGAAACAATTATGATTTAAAAATTTAGTAAAAGATTCGTTAGAAATACAAAATTGTCCCATATAAAAAACAACCTAAAGATAATAAAAAGAAATAATTCTCTCGTAGATACAATGAGACGCTTAGTATAGAAATGCTATTTCCTTCAAAAAATATGTTTCTTTAAAATATCATATATTTTTTTCTAATCAATAAAGTTTAATTGCCAATTTATCACATGCATGCATATACATATTTCACATCAATAATATATCAAACGTGCCAATTTAATGAAACTTTTTTTACATTACAGTTTTTTCATGTTAGTGTTTTTTTTTCTGCTATTTAGTACATTATTCAATTCTTTACTCGTGGAAAATTCGCGAGGCCAGCAGAATTAAATTAACGAATCGTTAATTCTATCGACATTTCGTTACAAGGAACACGTGTGCGGGGAAACTTTCAACCAAGAATTAAGTAATGTATCAACGAACGATCGATATGATCGAACGGCAAAAACCGTTGTACTCGCTAACGATGCAAAAAAGTACCTAAATGCCCGAGATTCTTACTCGTCAAATTACTTGGATCTCCTCCTCTACGCTTCTCTCGAGCACGACGTTCCCGTGACAGCCAAAAATGTAGAAGAAATTCCCGAGGCGGAAATTTTTCAACAAGCGGAGAACCGACGTAATTCATGGCTATGTGAAGTTGGCCCCCCCACTATTGCAAATTTAAAAATGACCATGACCATTCGTTTGGTGGTCGTTTGGTGGTGTTTGGTAGTCCATTCCGGACGTTTGGTAGTAAAAGATATAATGAGAAATGTCAAAAAAAGAACGCGCGTGAAGTTAGCCCCCCCATTTCTAAAACTCGGCTTTGCAGACTGCAAATGCAATAATGACCGTAAGCATTCGTTTGGTGGTCGCTTACTGACGTTTGGTAGTCCATTCCGGACGTTTGGTAATCAAAGTTATAATGAGAAATGTCAAAAAAAGAAAAACGCGCCTGAAGTTAGGCACCCCATTTCTAAAACTCGGCTTTACAGACTGCAAATGGAATAATGGCTGTGAGCATTCGTTTGGTGGTCGCTTACTGACGTTTGGTAGTCCATTCCCGATAATTGGTAGTCGAAATTGCTTACAGCCATTATTGCATTTGCATTCTGCAAAGCCGAGTTTTAAAAATGGGGGGGCTAACTTCACGCGCGTATATCATTTTTTTGATATTTCCGATTATAATTTCGACTACCAATCTTCGGGAATGGACTACCAAACGTCAGTAAGCGACCACCAAACGAATGCTTACGGTCATTATTGCATTTGCAGTCTGCAAAGCCGAGTTTTAGAAATGGGGGGGCTAACTTCACTCGCGTTCTTCTTTTTTTGACATTTCTCTTATATCTTTGACTACCAAACGTCCGGAATGGACTACCAAACACCACCAAACGACCACCAAACGAATGGTCATTTTTAGATTTGCAATAGTGGGGGGGCCAACTTCACATAGCCGTAATTCATGCGGTCGGGGATAATCTAATGATTCATGAGCAAGGGAAAAAACAGCGGTTTCTCCGAGAAGTGCACAGGAAACTCGCCTCTTTCATTCAAGCGTCCGATCGAAAAACTAAATTTTGTAGAAAAATCGAATAAGAAATCGCCGATAAAAATTCATTCTGCGAAATAAATAAATTCTCGATACATACATACATATATATGTATATATTCAGGATACAGAATAAATTTCTGTTATCTTACATCAGTAGCCTTCGTCTACCTTTTGTGGAAAAAAAATGGTCGACAATGTTATCGTGTTTATAAAATAAAAGACCTAAACCGCATCATTGCGATGAATAAAGATTGCTACATTATTTAAAATGGAAGAAAACAATCTGCTCGAGCGATTTTCTTAAGAAAAACTTAAGAGATCACTGATTAATTTGTCCCGACTCCGTAGCGGCTTTAAAGTTGCTACAAATTCCTCATTCTAAATTTTATATAACTTTTCCCTGATTTTCAGACAAATAATTTTTCCTAACTTTTAATATTTTGAAATTTATGATTTATCGTTCTTATTTGCAATTTAACGTAGCAATGTAAATTACTATTAATACTGCTGATATATATTGCTTACGTTTAATTGCTAAGTTGGTACGTAAACAATAGCGGTGTCTAATTCTCACTGTGATGGCGTTAATATCAACACCAACATGATGTGGTTTTAATCATGAGTTTTAAATTTATACCATGGTGGTGTTACTCTAAACATTAGAGGTTTGATCCATTGATCAAATCCAAGTGTTCATTCACACTAGGATTGTTAAATTCATACCAAGATTTTTAGAGTGTAGTATTTATTTCAAAACTGTATAGATATGATGTATCAAACTTCTTTAAACCAACAATTTTTACTTTTCAGAAAATTTTGCAAAATTCCCTGGCTTTTTCCCTCCGATTTTTTTGGCTGTTTTCAATTTTCCTAACATTTCCCCGACTTTCTTGATTTCTAGTTTTGTGATAACCCTATCTATAGGCTTCTAAAGTCTCTCTTTGAATTGTGAAGCAAAAAATTTGCGCTGCGCTATTTTATATCGAGTGATGCAAAGAATCGGATGCATTGGTATGACCTCGATTCGCCAGTCCTATTGCTGATTCATTTCCTTTGCAGCGTCAATGCACAGGTTACGCGTGCAAACGAAAGAGGCAATTTTCGACCGAATCAAACGGTTTTGATCACTCAAGCGACCCGCTCGATCTCTACGTCGGCGAACACGTACGTTTGTATGCAAATACAATCGTCGAACGATGTGCAAAATGCGTTGCCGGTTGAAAGACCGCGATCAAACACATAGACAGGTATGGATAAACGCAAATACAGATTTTAACGGTAATAATATTCGGTGAATTTCACGATGTAAATACGAAATAATCCAGTACCGAAACCTTAATCCTTAAAATATGATGTAAAATTTATTCCAAATAATTAAAGGTTTATTATTATTAATTGTATACTTTAAAAACGAGATAAAATAAATATGTAAAATAAATATTTATCTTCCATTAAAGTTAAATGTGTCCAAAAATATACAGAATCGTGCGAATGCTCGCGAATGATTAACTTTAATTGCTTATAATTAAAAAATCATTGCAACTCTCAACATATCGTTCAAGTGTAATTACTCTCACTCTCGACTTCTATTGGCTCTCATTAAACTCTTTTGAATGAAGATCTGCGTGAAAAGATTGAAATGTACGACTTGTAGGCGGGATAAGGTTTGAAAGTCCAACAGAGTTCTAGTTCCTACAACTTAAAAGAAAATCAGATATTGATATCGAGACAAATCTCTTACAGCAAGACTTCAAAGCTTAGGAAAATTACGGAAAGTCGATCACCGTAAAGCGAGTCGATCCGAGTATCGTGATTTGACGTAATTGTCTTGACAGTGAAATCTCAGTTAAGAAGACGCCTCCGTCACGACTATTATAAGACTAGTATTTAATTCTATGGATCAGACATGATCCCGTAGCGAAGAAACTTCCAAGGACGATGTCGGCTTAGAAGATGCGAAGATGAGGTAAGGAAATCCGCGTAGAGAATGCCGATCACGAACGTAAATGGCAATATAGACAAGATCGCAAGCTTTAGGATTTATCTCCACGAAATGGAGTGCATGCCTGCATGTTGGCCTCGATATCGAACGGCTTCGGTCGCGTCTGCAGACATATAACAATCGATAACAACGCATATAAGATAAGATACATTGCGTCGTCAGACTTGACGAGGGAGCTTGTTCTCTCAGGAATTGTCCTTTGAGAAAACATTTTTCTATACATCTCCCTTGGGCCTCGATCAGTTATGCTGTTGATTTTCTCATTTCACAAGTTGCGGTAATATCAAGAAGTGTGAAGTACAATCAGCAAACGCGATCTCTCTCTATATCTCTCAAACGCTTGCTCTAAACTGTCATGTAGGAATAAACGTCAATGTTTCAGTAACTGTGACACTCTTCGCATAAGCACGACCGCATTATTGGATAAGTTCAATGATACCGTTATCTGCAACGACGCCGTCGGGTATAAACCGCGCTGAAACTAGAGTTCTGATTAAGTATTCCCTCTAACTGCTGGTTAACGATCGCGAGAACAGTGTCAGGAATAATTTTGCAGTCAGTGTCGTCTACAAGCCGTGTCAGCTCACATCTTTTGCCGGTCCTGCAACGCTTCCGTTCTCTCTCATCGATTATTTTCGACAAAATGTAATATTGATGAGACAAAAGAAGATGAGAAATTAAGCAAATTGAATAAGAGTCATGAGACCGGGGCTCATTGAGACAGTTTTCACAATTTCGACAACCAACTTTTTAAACAATTAATTACTTTGATTAAACTGTGCTCCAAGTAAACTTTTCTCTACACTTAAAGAAAAATTACTAAATCTTAATACGTATTTCTTAGAATATATTTGGTATTAAATAAACATTTACTTATAATAAATAAATATTTATTCGATTAAAAAATGACAGTTAAATTAATGGTTTTTGTATCAAATAAATATATATTTACACATTTAATACAAATTTAATATTTTTTAAGAGTACAACATATTTTAA
Organism: Cyphomyrmex costatus; assembly: GCF_001594065.2. Classification (NCBI taxonomy): domain Eukaryota; kingdom Metazoa; phylum Arthropoda; class Insecta; order Hymenoptera; family Formicidae; genus Cyphomyrmex; species Cyphomyrmex costatus. Next base: position 112,734 of record NW_017275654.1, read on the forward strand.
CATCGGGAACAATTCTTTATGTTGTACAGTTTTTTTCATAGTAAATGAAGCATAAATATACTGTGCATTGTAACCAGCTTATCTTTTAATAGTGTGGTACATCAACATACATCACGGTGTAAATTAGTTATCTCCAGATACGACAAACACTCTACATTAAATTAATTAAAATATAAATTAAAAATAAAAAACTGATCGTAGATATGTACATATTTTTTAATATTTTAAAGTTACTTTGTAATGATCGAACAGCAAAATGCTGTTGCAAAAAAAACAAATATAAATTGTATGAGATTAGCTTGCTTTAATATAGAAATATTAAATGTAAAACATTTTGTTAAAGTCAAGTTATAACTAAATATTTACATCTCGTGTATACGCAATAACAAGTCACGCTAAGCCTTAAATAAACGTACTTCATTTTTACATGCATGCATTTGCTTTCAATCATCTTATTTTATACAATTACTGTTATTACTTAAAATTACATGTCATATATGTAGTAACAGAAACTCTTCTTCCAACTAATAATACTTCATTCATATATGTATATATGTATATTTATTTTTTCGAGCTGAAGTACATTAATATGAAATTTTAAAACATATGTATATCAAAAATTTATTTGCCTCCTCTTAAATCAGATTTTTTTATTTTGTATTATAATACTTGTTTAGTTTGAATAAAACTTAGGGAAAAGAGTCTATGTTATGAAAGAATCATATTTAGTGGTAATAATTTTCCATTATTTCTCTCACCATAAATATAAATGGAACACAACTTTCCTCTTGTGCCATCGAGGTTTCTCCTATTTTAAAAAGAACACGCGTCGACTGTAAATTTGCTATTTCTTTTCGCAAAAATGTACGCGGTATACATTACAATAATATTATATATATGATTCTTAAAAACGTAATTCTTTGCTTAAAATTCAGTCGATATTTATTTAAGATTCATTAATCCAGTTACACCGTCACGTCAAATTTGAAATGAAAATCGCTGTCACATATGCATTGAGAAGCGAATTAAAAGGATCGAAATGCTATCTTGCTAATCTAGCAAATAAGATGAGCGCTCGGATTAAGGGACGATCTCAAGGATTAGACTCTCGTCTTGTAAAACTCGATGGCAGATGGACTACGAAAATACAAAGATGACACGGAGGGAACGGAAAGGATTGGACGCTGTAGTCCAGGTGGACAGGTTAAAAAGCGTCGGAGCGTGCGGTTCGCAAACCGGTTCGGATCGATGAGGTCCACAGGTGCCAGACCTAGTCTCATCCGCGCAAGCGCCCCTCTCGCACCCCCTCATGCTTTTGTCCTCCCTCCTCCGCACGCCGCCCAGCTTTCCAACCCCTCAGACTCTCCACCGCAACTCCATCGTTTTAACCCTCTCCCTCCTCCCGTTCGCCCGACGTTTCTCCGGATCTGTCCCCTACCACCCAGATTTCCCGCTATGTGCAACGTGCATACCAACCACAAAATGCGTGTAGCCGAGATATCTGTGTAAGTTACGCACGGAACGTGCGAACTGAGGAATTACATGTGTTTGGTAAACATCCAAGGTGATTATACCAGCGGATTAGAATTACACAGGATTGACGTAATCATGAGGATTAGCGGGTTTGTAGAATGAACTTTGAGAGACGTATAAGTATGTTCAAATCCGTTTCCGAAACTCGTTACGAGGGTCGTTTCTAATAAAAAAAACAGAAAAGGCCGAAAAGATTTTCGGAAACTAAATCTCATCGTATTAACACAAAGGTCTGGAAAAAAACTGAAGATATCTAGAAAAGGTCTATATGAGATTAGAAAGAACTCTCAATACAGCTAGACACGATATTTCTTTCTTCGGATTATTTGGGTAATAAATAAGCGATCAATTCTGGAGTAGTGTGCAAATTCATTGAGTTATTTCAATCAAGTTACGAATTATTATACATCGTTTCGCCAGTATTGGTTTCATCGAACATTTCACTGAACTTTCATCATTTCGAAAACATTTTCCAAATTAATTTGACCGACCTTCCACATCAAATTTAGCCATGCAATTCGACTCGCGCGCGAACAATTACAGGCTTTCATGTGCGTTGCCAGCGTAACAGCTGGCTGCAAACTCATCTGCAAATGCCTGTACGATGAGCGAGAAAAAGTTAATTAAGGTTGACCGGTTTTGCGGCCACTTGCCGCCGTCGCGGCGCATCCGCTGCTCTTCTACTGGCGCGAGTGAAACTTTTCCTCGCTGCCGCGACACGTCTGTGTAAAGAAGTTTGATAAAGGGAGCCAACCCCTTTGCACACCGAACCATTAATAATTTCAGCTTCCGGAACATTACCTGGGCAAAACGTTGGTCATTATATAATCATCTTTTCCTAATATCCTTCAAAGTATGGTATATTCAATGAATACATTCTTTATAACAACATTAGTTTCCAATATTGATATTGCGGGTATAAATTCAATTTATAGACAGTTTATCGAGTTCCCCAATCAATTTGAATGTTTGCAATTTTTATCCAAATAAGGCAATATTATTTCTCAAGCTAAACAGATATTTTCGCAAATTTACAATAACTTCCTTTCTTCGCATTGTGAGAGAAAAAGTATGCGTGTTCAGATACGTAACTTAATCGGATATATTCAATTGTACTTCCATTCGTCTAACGTAATATATCAAATTCTGAAAGAGCATTTTCTCTCCCTTGGGACGTAAAAGCACTGACGGAATTTACGAACGGTGTCAGAGTTAACATTTTTCGCGTGTCGCGCGTATTAAAAAGACGATGAAGCTCGCTCGCCTTATTCTTATGAGTTTCTGAAATGCGAACAAAATTTATGGGACGCGCGGCATTTTCATAAAACGTTACGTGCGTTAATACCATAAAAGTTCATTCTTACATGGAACTCCTTTGATTGCATGGGAAATACGTCGAGGGAGAGAAAAAGTCCAATATCGCGAGAACCGCAGCATTTAATTAAACTCTTCTTTTAGAAACGCAGGATGGACGGTTAATTAATGGTAATAATATAATCGCCGTGAGTGTCTGTAATTTAATATACTAAACTTTCTTGTTTGACGTTACTTTTATTACAGAAGCTCTCAAAAGTTTCAGTTTACTACTCATTGTCACGGACACAACGTGTTGCATAAAAGTATTATAACATGGGTAATATTATGTTCGTCGTTGTAGTAGTTTATTATTAATCACGAATATAATGAAAAACGATGACGTCTAACATTTAGTCGATATTCATTAATCGTGAGAAACGGAAAACGACGAAACATTTATTTTATTTTAATGGATCTGCCGTACGGGTAATTAATTAGACTCAATAATACTGAATTTATATTATATTAATTATCATTGAGCTCTCTCTAGCGAGGGATATTATGTTTTTAATTACAAGGGTTAACAAGTTGCCACGATCGAACTGAATACGAGCAGCACGCGATAAAATTTACATTCCACGCAACCGTCACGGCTTATCTTGTAAGCAAAATAATGGTTATTGATTTACAACAATGATAAAAAATCGATGGAAAGAGACGTTTTGTCTCATGTAGAACAAAAAATTGGCGGGAACGAGAGCACGAGAATGATATTCCCCGTGAACTACTCCAAAAATTGACTGACAGAAAGAGGTTGATTCAAGCAGAAAACGTCGTAACACGAGAAATCACTCACGTCGCTCTTGAATCACTCGCTTTGGACGAGAGTAACGGTCGGACTACGCTCTAACAATGCCGTACAAAAAGATTCAGACGCCAAGAAATTCCGGGGGAATTGGAGCGCGCGCAGAGAACTCTATGGCCTTTGGGAACGGTCGGAAGAGAAGTCTCCTGCAACATTATTAGTGTTACAGCAACGTTAATCTTGCTACATTCATGTTTAATCGAAAAAATGTTGGCAAACGCCAAACTCATAATATGCAACATTTATTGGATGTAACATTATATGTATTTATTGGAACGACCGTGGTATGGATGTCACGGAGCAAGCGTAAATTTCTTTTTCTCTTCCTTTGCAAAACGAAAGAATATTATGCTAATTACAATTTTGTATGTAAAAATGTTTCTCGTCGTCAGATGTACGAATTTTCCAATTATATTATACATTCTATTGTTTCTGTAGCACAGTAACACGTTTATTTGTCAGCAGCATCATAACTAATTATATTCGCGTTTTTCCATTATATCTTCCTCAAACATCGAACGTTCACATTAGAGAATATTAGCTTAATGTCGCTACCAAGCGTCGTTGAATATTCATAAAACGGGCATATGACGTGAATTAGCTGGTCTACAATTTGCGCTCATATGCACGATCGATCCGTTTCGCTTGTGGCTACGCGTGTCATAAATTAATGAACGAATCCCAAAGTCCTCCCCTTTCGGAGCATGTCTCGGAACCCTCGACCTTAATCTTATTAATAGATTCTTCGATCCTTCTTTAATCAAATCAAATTGCTACATATATGCTCAAATACAATTAAATACGTTATTGTTCGCTGGAATATCCAAAATTTTATTTTCGTAATTCAATTATCAACAAATTTAGTATTAAAAGAAAAACTCGCTGCTTTCGTCTAAATTATCTGTAAAAAGAACTCTAAATTTACTAAAAAAAATCTGTCGCTAAAATTAAGGTCGACTCAAACGCTTCGTATACAAACGTCGGTCAACAAGAAAAAACTCCGCGTACAGGTTATCGTCGTGCGTTCTACCCTTTTTTGTACGTCGACGAAAAGCTTGTTCAGTAAATTAATTCGCTTTAGAAAATTGGATTGGACTCGGCTGAGCGTGACGATTTTTTTCGAATTAACAATCCCAGCAATGTCGCCATCTCGAAACGTATTATACAAGGTGTATATTTGTTTGCCGAGCAGTTTTTCGCTCAAGCTTATCGTCACTAATTATCTGACACGAAATCGGCGAGATTGATGGGGAAACCCCATTCTTCACTCACTTTATGTGCGAAGAAGTTAAGAGACATAAAAGTCGATTTTAATTATTTAGGGCTCTATGTGTGACTTTTATCGAATAAAATCTTGAATAACTCGGAAATTAAAGAATAATCTCTTTTTTTATATCCGACAAAATTATTTTATTTTATGTATTTTTTTTATTTCTATTACGATGTAAAAAGAATGTTATTTATATGTTTATTTCTACTGCTAAAGTTCCTTTTCTTCCTTCTTTTTCTTTTTCCCGACAATTTTACTGATCAGTAAATACGTGAAGATTTTGTTGGCAAATTCTGCGAATATGAGCAACTCATGTAGTTCGCACGCGATGCATCTGCCAAGTCATCGATCGCTCTTGGCGTTACCTTATCGCGAAAGAACGCATAGAGAGCGTTTCGTGATCAAACCAGGGACAAAGGAGTCACGTCGCTAAACTCTCGGCAAGAAGGAACGGAAGTCCGCTCGTAAATTTCTACAACGTCGCTCCCTACGACGACGCCGGCGACTATGACTCGCCGTTTCACGATTTTACGAGCGACTGGAAGGGAAACTTTAAAGCTTACTGACGCGCGAAGAATAAGACCAAGGTGAACTCATATAAGACTTTTCGAAAAATACATGTCCAAATGTTATGTTATAATTCAACGTAGATTGTACGTATATCGAAAATATAGATTACTGAACAGAGACGTTTCATGGAGATATTTCAAATATAGTATTACGAATGTGTAACAAATACGTAAAATATTTTATAAAATATTATATAAAAAAATAATTATAATCTACGTTAATTTACTGCGTTCAAAGATCTAATTTCTTCTCCCAGCAGTAAAATCTGCCAATTAAATTTGTTTGTTTTGCAGTAATTGATCGTTTGCATGCGTGGGCAGTGTTCGAAGTCAATACTCACCGAGTATGGTGCCAACGCTGTTGGCTATCGCCCCGGAAATAGCACCGTTCGCCAACGCATCCAGGCAGGCGCTAAGGGCGCACGCACACGCACTCGTACCTATAAGGTACTCCAGCACCATGTTCCATCCAATAATGAATGCTATTAATTCGCCTACTGTCACGTAACTGTACATATAAGCGCTGCCGGTCGTATGAGGCACTCGTACTCCAAACTCGGCGTAACACGCCCCTGTAATCACACGGAAGAAGAAAAGATATTCAGTCATGTAGGATGGATATGCAGGAGAAAAGAGGAAATTATTCAAAAATGGCATTTACGTCACTAAACCCACGCGTTAAACACGTTGAATGAATAAAATGTAAAATCGGGAAATACATGAAAATTTTGCTGGTGAATTTTACGAACATGAGCAACGCATCTCATTCACGCACAGACGAATACAATTTGACGATAAACTAGAGTAGAAAGATAAAAAAATATAACCATCATTTGATGGATTTATCAAGTAAGAGAAAGAATTCTATTTTTCGAATCTTAATGTTTAATAAAATATTCACGTAGATTTAACAAACACATTTTCTCAATTCTATAAATAATAATAATTACACACCAATTCGAAACAAACGTTTGTCGAACTTGAAACGCAATTTTTGAAGCTGGAAATAAAATCATAATTGCAAAAATATTACCTCAGCCAAAATTTAAATTTTTCGCACTAATTAGTAATTAATGAAAATCACTTTTCAAGGTATATAAACAATTATAAATGAAAATAAAGAATAAATAAAATAAAAGGAAGAATTCTATCTTCACAATTATAAAATGGATCTTGATGCTTAATAATATTCATAGAATTTACAAATACATTTTTTAATTTTGTAAACTGTGCGCCGATTGGTTATCGGATTTGTCTGCGTATAAAAAAAATTATGATTAAAAAATACAACGATTAATTAAAGATTTCACGAATTTTTAGTGGCTACATAATATAATTTTCTTACTCTAAATTTGTCGTTTTTTTTCCTGTTGCTATCTAAAACGGATTATGCGTTTGCACATTGTAGCATGACGTAATATTGCCTTCGCTACCGACGATCATCGTGCTTCCGTAATCGACTGATTAAACCGGTTCAACCTTTCAACGTGAATTACATCGCAAGACAGATCCTCCTGTGCTCCACCAGCACGCCAACGTAAACGCCATAATCCGCTTACATCTTTTCAGAATCGCCAGAGATGGATGTTGTCTGTCCAGTCCAACGATATTAATAGCTCCGGTGATTAAATTAGGAAGACGTCTGTACGAAATACAGGAAATCCGGATTGAAATCCTAGTTGAGGTAATATTTTTCGAAGTAAATTATTAATAGAACTTTCTAAGATGCTTATTATTATAAATTGCTTGTCAATTTAATTTGTGATATTGTTACTCCAGCTTCGGTTTAAAACTGTGTTTTAAAACTGACAAATAATCGGCGCACAATTACATCGTTTTATCCTTGTTACATTAGACACGAAGAACTGTCTTAACCGAATATGGCATTTTTCACTTATGAAAACAAAATTCCGCAAAACGGAATTTGTTCTGTAGAATAACTGTTTCACATCAAGATTTCGCGTCTCCGTGGAACGACAGCATTACCTTTGACATCAACCGCCCCCTCGCTATCACTTCTATTTATATATCAAAGTCAGCGAACGCCAAGGTTAAAGAATCTACTCTCCATTGATGCTAAACTCGACATTTATATGTCGCGTGGTATTACAAAATGTACCGCCAATCTAAGAAAAGAAAGACGGCATGGAACTTCGCGGAAGCAAAAGTATCGGCTCTACTTTCGCGGTTATCGAACAACAAGAAGTGTAAAGCATATCACGTGTATAATGTACGATATATACATTGAAAGAGAAATTCTATCTCTTCAAATGTCTATTATAATAGACGGATAGGAACATAACAAAAGATATATAGAAAGACGAGTATGACTAATAATTCTTAAACGCTTTTTCGATACTTGACTTTTTTCATTCCTTGTAACTTTTTTTTATTAATATTTAAAGAACAGGATATATTTTTAAATTTTTACAATTTTTCCTTTAATAAGATTTGTTATAATTTAATATTTCCTATTGACTTAGTGTTTCAAAATACAATAATGTGTCCTGTGAAGATTAATATAAATATAATACATATATTTACTTGATACTATTACCCCGGATCTACAATAGACGTTTTAAGCCTTAAGCCGTAAGAAATTAACTAATTACAATCGAAATTCGAGGAGAATAATCGATTATAATTCGTCCATTTCTTATGGCTTAAGGCTTAAAACTCTATTGTAGATCCGGGGTTACGTTATTTAATATCTAGTGTTTCAATTGAAAACATTTTTTACAATTTGTTCTTTTCACAAAATTAATAAATAATCGAATTGAATTGGATATACTATATGTATAGTGTATTATTCCCATTTTTCCCATAGTGAAACATTTAAACGATATCTAGTTTATCGAGAAAGAAAGCTTAACGCAGAACATCGAAAACTGTACGAGATCACGTCAAACTATCTTTAATTTGAGCACTTCGCTTCTGATTGAAGTAATTTTTCTCGTGATAGGATGCGGTCACGACACCTTCAGTATTCAATGACACCAATAATTTCGATATTACGGTAACATCAACAATGATTGCTATACTACATATACACTCGCCACATCTCTATAACGACAGTGTCTCCTATTAACAACGCAACGAATTAATTAAACGACACGCCGCGACTCACCGTGTCCTAGCTTTAATCCTGCCATTAATGTGTGCGCTGCATCGATCTCTAAATCCGCACTAATTACAGCATTACTCCATTAGATCGATAATTACCGAAAACGTGGCGATCAAATGAAATAACGATCAAGATGCAACGCACTTCTTTTTCAATGTGCTTTCCACTTAACATCAAAATTTTACAAAAAAGAAATAACGTTATATCAACAGTATTATTTCAATTAAAAATAATTTTGTTGATTCTCAATAACACTATTAATGAAACACAAATATGCCCTTGATTTAATAAAATTTTATTTTTTTCATTAACACTGCTGTTAAATTAACAAGATTATTTTCAATTAAAATAATGCTGTTGATACAACCTCATTCTTTTTCAGTATACACAAATCTAATGCTGGCAAATTGAACTTCAGTTTATTATTAAAAGACAATAATTAATTTACTTATTTAAAGTATTAGAAATAAACGAAAGTACTATTAAAATTTTTTAATTAAATAATTAATTGCTGTCTTATAGTGTACAACAATAATTCCAAAAAATTATATTTAATTATTTACTTACATGCATATTCGATTATAATGTCAATTAGAAATACGATCTCTATAATGCAATTAAACCTTCTTTCTCTTAACTTATAAAAATTGAGAAATCTATCTGTACAATTTTTACTTTATTATTTTTTTTAAGGTAATGTCATCGATTAAAATATATTTGAATTAATCGATCTTTCTGCAAAGTTAAAAGAAATTATTTATATCTAGTATCAATGGTATCTTTCTCGCTTTCTTCATGCAAACGCGATACTGGCGCGATTCAACAAAGCGACGAATAGCGTAACTGATTGCATCACGAGGACACAAACCGCAGCGAAATTACAGACGATAAAGGGATCGGCGGAACAGGCGCGAGTAAAACAAGACTGATTGAGACACGTTCGGTCCATTCATCGCCTCGGTATCAGTAGAAACCATGCTCGAAATTTCGCAGCCGGGTGAACATCGCGCCTGCAACACGCACGGGACAGTTTACGACTACGACGGTACGTTTAGAGCTTCGTATCGCACGATGAATCGTAAATGTTGTTTGACGATATTTTCCGCGGTTGCTCCGCACGAGTTACGCAATATCGATATTTGGGACGGTCGAACCAGTGCGATGTTATCGATACGACGAACAGAGCTCGGTGTCGAACGGTAAAGTACTTGTAACGGTAAACTAACACGTTGCAGTACAGCACTTACGCCTGTAATAGTACCTCCAAAGTGAATGTAAAGTACCTCTTGTGTATAGTTAAAGTAAACTATTCGCGTAACAGCGCGTCAACTCCGGACATGGTTTTTAATTGTCCCGCTAGTGTCTGATTTCTAAAGGGTTCATACACAAAAATAAAAGGAAGATTTTATGTATTAAAATATTCTGTTGTAAAAAGAAACAATTTTTGTATACATAAATATACTGTAATTGTATATGTACATATAATTGCAAATTGTGTCAAAATTTCTAACTTTCCGTCGGCCATATGAAATTTTGAATCTTTCGTTAACAACTCGGTTTTTAACTTTGAGACAGATATTTACATTGATATATGAATAGTATATAAAATCTGAAAAAGTTTTGAAAAAATTTGAAAGCATTAACAACAAATTTTTTTATCATAAAAAAAGTGAGATTTTATTTTATTTATTTTTTACAGAGTAAAATTGATCTACCAGAATTTACAATCAAAATATCGATTTCAAAATCCGACCTAAAAATTTAGCAGACAGAAGATTAAATCATCTACTACGGAAACTGCAAACTGTATCTAAAGAAAAAGTTTTTTTAATTGATAATTATTCAGCAATTGTAGAAATTTTTCTTCAAAGGATATACCCCAGTAATTTGGCGTTTTAAAATACAATAATTAATATTCATGTATTATTAATATAAACTATTTTTATTAATTAATTAAATAAAATACAAAACCCTTGTCTTTTAAAATCATTAGTCGCTCACAGGAGCAATATCAAACGAATTGTGTCTTTCTGTTTAAAATTATAATTTATATTAACAATATGAATTATAAATATATAAATGTTAATTATTGCAGTTTGAAGCCAAATAACCTTTAAATAAAGTCTTCTGTAATTGATAAATAATTATTGGCTTTCATTAATTTTTCTCTTCATATTCGTAATTGCTCCATTTTCTCTTAAATCAAAAACACCGAAAATGTAATGGTTATTATAATATGACTTATTTTAAATAGCGTGTACGTTTTGTGGTTACATATGTTACATTATGAATAAGTATTGGACTTTGTTAGATATGGGAAATGAGAGATTACCATTACGTTGTTACTTTGATATGTTGCAATAATATTGTTCGTGTTTACTCCGTGTTCGTAATTCCCTATATACTCGTTAATAGAAAGAACGATTTTATTGAATTATCTATATAAATTTATCTACAGATCAGAAAATAATTTTGTTGATACAAAACGCAAAAACAAATATATAAAAACAACGTATAATATAAAGTTTAAAAATTAATACAATACAAACGTTAACGTTTCAACCCATATCGGGTCTTCTTCAGTGTAACAATAAATTATAAATTTCTGTATCGCTAATCATAATGTCAGGCTATTGTTCGCTTATTGAAATCGTAGTCCATCGTGTAAAAGTTAATCCAAAAAATTAAATCTAATAAAATTTATATAATTTGTCATAAAATTCTTAAATAGACATGTTAAACAAGTGTTAAATAGTTACCTTCTAAAAATTGTGTAATAAATAATGTCAAAAATGTACAAATCCATAATGTGAAATTGTAATGTCATCAAAGATAGAATATTATAAAACTTCAGATATAATCCAATTTACAGCATTTTATAATTATTATATTAATGTCAAGAAACGCAATGAGGAAATAAGTACTTTATGAGAGGCAAAAACCAACTGAAAACAGTCTAAGAGGTAGAGAAGGACTGTATCATGTTTGTGTACATATCGGGCAATGACTCCGTGTCGTTCTGTTTATTAATGCCATGTGTCTGTTTTTTAATAAAAACCATCTCGGATATCAACCTCTTTTTGTAGGAAGGTTCCACATCTAATACTTCCACATTCTTCCAATTAAAATTATGATTATTCTCAATTCGATGACTAGTAACAACCGATGGAGACTTTGATTTATTAATATCCAAGATGTGTTCATTAAGTCTAGTTTTTAATTGCCTCTTAGTCTGCCCAACATAACTAGCATCACAATCACTACACGAAATTTTATATACAACATTACGGTTCTGCGTATGTTCCAGTCTGTCTTTACCTCTCCCAATATAACTTTTAAGTGTATTAGGAATAGTGTACGCGAGTTTGCAGTTGACAGAATTCGCAATCGGTGTAAATTTGTCTGACATTGATCTTACAAAAGGAACAGTAAAAAACTTCTTGAGACCAACATTATTATTAACAGAATTTGTGTTATTCAAATGAAATTTAAGTCTATTATTGACAGTCGAAAAAATAAAATCCAAGGGGTATCCGTTTTTTAAAAAATTATTGATCGCGTCAAACAAATTGTTAAATTTTGTTGAATCATTTAAATAATTACATAGCAAATTTCAAGCATGGTAAGTAATGCTGCAAAAACTTTTGACACTCTATAGCAACCAGTTTGAGCGTTCTACATAATTATTTCTATGTGACAAAATTATTTTCAGAACTATAATATATCTAATTAAATTTTTAGATATTTCAATAAAACCGTATGTATCCTTTCTGTATACTTCCTCTACTCAAATTATTCGTTTATAAAATATGTAATTTATTTTATTTCAATTCGATTCTCGTAAAACCTCTTTATAATGATCGCGTCATAAACATTGAAGATATTTGCATGCGATTCTGCAGAATTACGCTTTTATGCAGTCTAAATCCGCTCACGGCGTCATGGAGTCGACAAATTCGTACGTGATAAATCTAAATGTACCAACCATGAAAAATTTTCCGTATCATATATTCCGTCTCCAAAATCCATATTTTTGTAGAATAAGCTTCTTATCTGCGGCCACACCGCGGACTACAAATTCCTTCGAGTCTATGAGCGCAAGAAAGATGCCTGACTTATCGCGCTGCCAAAATTGTCTGAGCTTTCCAGCGAGGAAGTTTTCCAACGAAAACCATCGCCTAGTAGTACAATAGCAATCGTGCGAGATATGTGATGCATATTTTATAAAGGAATTTACCTCGCGAGTAGTTGATCGCACCTCTCGTCACTTGATCGCACGAACTGTATGTAGCGATGATTTAGTGCATGCAAACGTTTCATTTATACATCTTTTGGACAGGTTGACTGCTCGAGAGTAAGTAAGATTTCAATTATCCTTATAATTTGCATATGTATGCGTTCATATGTCATTTCATTACAATTCTACGTCAAAATTGATTGTGAGTGAAGAAAGCGAAGACATATACACGGAAAGAATGGTTTTGCTGAAGTATCTAAAAACTTAGCCAGATACAGATCTGAAAATAATTTTGTCAGATCAAAATAATTAGTAAAATGTTTAAATATTAATGACAATGCTGCAACAAATTTAAACATTGTAGCAACCGCGGTTTAAACGTCCTATATAATTTTTTAAATCGTTTAAAACAGTATGATTTTCAGATCTGTACTTGGCTAAATTTTTAGACACTTCAGCAAAACATTTTTTTCGTGCATACGTGGATTAGATAAATATTCAGATGTATGTACACTCAAATAGTGATCTTCCGATCAAACATTTATTTATTCGCAACTGTCATACGACTGTCGTACATCGTCGTGTTTAGTTAGGAGTATTATTCGTTCCGCGGCCGTCCTCGTTGAAGCATTGACATCACACCCACATAATACAGTCGTCATACATGTACCTGTCCATCGTTAAATTGATCGTCCTTAAAAATAGTCGGAAATCCTAACGCCAACGGTTAAAGGCCACTTCCACCCTCGTTCTTACCCCTTCTCTCACGCTTCTTCGGCAGGATTGTAAATCAACAGAAATAAATCCCTACTTTCGTATTCCGCTCGCGTAAACCGTACAAAGTCGGCGCCCTGTACGGATACGCGTGTAAGTATCGTGTAATAACGCGGTGGAATCACGGTGGGATCGCATGTGGAAGGCGTGGCTCGTGTCTACGATCACAAGAAGCGACTTCGATGTGATAGAGTCATCGACCTGATCTTAGATATTGTGGAACGATTAAATTCGCACGCTGGATTTAAGTAACGCGATCGATCTACAACATTAAACGATCTATATAAATACAAAGGAAGAACGGTTTGCTGAAGTATCTAAAAATTTGGTCAAATATGGATCTAAAAATAATTTTGTTTGGTCCATCAAAGTAATTATATAGGTCGCTTAAACAGATTATTATAACGATAAATGTTTGCAACGTTATCATCAAAACGTTTAAGAGTTCTACATAATTATTTTGATCGAACAAAATTATTTTTAAATTTGTGTGTCTAGCTAGATGTTTAGATACTTCAGTAAAAAACGGTTCTTTCTGTTGTTTGAAATAAATGCGAATGCATGGCATTTTTCGAGTATCTATAACAAAGATGCTGCAACATCGTAATCGATCCGCGCTATTGCTTTGTCATTGTACTATCTCGTCTAATGATTCTCAAAGCGAAAGAAAAGAGCAGTTCCTCTTTTTCTTATCCCTTTGTATTCAGAAAAACGTGTTACTCACCGGAAAAAATGGAAGCAATGGCTGCGATAATGAATGAGAAGACGACACCAGGTCCGGCAACGCTGCGCGCCACCATTCCTGCGACAAGGTACATCCCTGTCCCGACGCAGGAGCCAACTCCTAAAGACGTCAGGTCCAGAGTCGTCAGGCACTTCTGCAAACAGTAATCATCTCGATAATGTAGATAAACTATTTAAATAATGACAAAGCGCACAATATTTTCAAATGAAATTGAACTATACGACTGATATTCAAAATAATATCGAGAAGAATTTATTATTTACATGATTTTTTTTAATGAGAAACTATCTCTTTAATTTTGATAAGCTTTTATGTTTTATTTTGTTAAATTAATGCATTAACTTTTACTTAAAAGCATATAAGAAAAAGTGAAAACGTTTCGACTAACATAGAGTCTTCACCAGTTCATAAATCAATAATAAGAAACAATAATAATAGTGCAAGTTTTTACATATTAAAAAGAAATATTTGAATGTATCAAAAAGATCATGTTAAAACTGAACTATTAATTTAATAATGACATGAAAAAATGTAAACTATAAATTTCGTATAGTATTATAATAACCATCCAATAAACAAAATAAAATAAAAATGTCAAATTATAAAAATTTGTTTATTTTAGTTTAATACCAAATTCATCACTCCATGACAAGAATCATATTAAATCCAAAGTAAAATTATCAAATTTAGTTCAAATCTTGTATATATGATACGTATAAGATAGATGTTAGTTATTAAAATAAAACTTATAGTGTTTGTCTTTTCGGTCTCCTATTGTTAAACTCGTGAAGATATCTGTATTTTTGTATATAAATATTAAAAGTTAATATATTAATTATACTCAAATTGCTCGATTTTGGTTATTTTATTTAACTATTTTTGCTGTGCAAACTAACGAGGCTACTGTTTATTTTCTTTAACTTAATAAGTTGCAGTTTAGAAAATACTTTTTGAAACAAATATTTATTTCAATTACATTGACATTAAATTGCACTTTGCAACACGTTAATCTATTTTCACAGACTAGAGATTGAAATATATTATTCGTTGTTTTATCCGAAACAATTAACCTAAATAAAAAATAATTCCGAGAAGTGATTTATTTTGGTATTACATCGAAATTGTTTTTCTTTACAATCAAAATAATTGACCTAAATAAATTGTTTGGAACATCATTTTTTATCATATATCTAGCAAATTCTCTATATTTAATTTTGACCAGGTCACGTCCTTCTTAAAAAATCGGTGAATTATCATGGAAAGATGTTTGACATCGCACAACCATTATCGTAAATCGTAAATCGTAAATCGTAAATTGTAACGCCAGTCTAAATACGTAACGATATAGTGAATAATATATAGTGAGGCATAGAACAGAGCGAGAAACGTGACCTAACGTTGCTGCCGCTTTACAAAAAGAAATGACGGGGATCTTTCTGAGACGTTCCACAGCCGTATGCATCTTTGAAGTTAGAATAGATACAATTGAGGCTTCTAGTCGACTTCTTTCTAGAATGTCAGTGCCATTTTTGCAACTTGCCTCCGATAGTTATTAATAAACGTGAAGCCCTCCTAGGGAGATTCTTTCTCACGTCGGCTATTGGAGTTTCTAAAATGCTCGGCACGGATAAAAATAAAGCGATCGCGAAGAGTTTTTCCCGGTGAGCACGTGTAGTGTTATTACTCTATAGTCGCGACAAAATGACGAACTCAGATCGAATAATTACGAAACTTATCGGACTCTAAACGATACTTTTATACTGACAAGAAAAGGGACCCAACTGTCCCCTTCTGATTTTAATGAGTATTCAGTATGTTAAGAGATACGTATTTTTTTTATAAATGTCTAATCGCACTTTTAAAGGGTGAAAACCCTTTGGAAAAACACCAAATCGCTTTTTTTCTTTTAAAGCGAATATTATTGGAATTGTAAGAAATAGAAAAAATTTTTCAGAATAAAAATTGAATAACTTCAAGAGTACTTTAGAATTAAAATTAAAATTAAAAACGAACAATTTTTTTTCTCAATGTACTTATATGTAATTTACATAATAGATAGATCGGGGGGGGGGGGGGGGTTTATGTAATCAAATATATAAATCGGATGTCTCTATTTTAGTATTTTATAATTAACCATCGTTTTAATACGTTTATGAATTGGAGTTAGCTAATCATACGGATTTGATAAAACTTCTCGAATTTGTCGCACCGGTATCTCGGAGAATAATGTCACGATAACGATGCCTATCCGGTTACTCGAGTCGCGATTGCATAAATAACAGAGCAGCAATTTTGCGTACGCAGTAAAACAAGTAGCGAGAACTCTCTAACCGACTTATTTTGTTCAACGAAATATTTGTCGCTTAATAAAAACAAATAATAATAAGATTAAACTGAAATTTTTTAACGTTTTGTAACAGAAAATCACATTGAAGTATACTTTATCGTTAAATGGATTTTAACATTTTGTCTACCATGTCACTCATAATGACTAATATGAATGACGTCTCGATGTTGGCGGGACAGTCCCGTTTTCGGAGTGCTTGTTCTGTTGTTCCGACAAACATGTCAAATGTCCGAATTATATTGCGAGCAAAATATTGCTAAATATGGTACTACTGAAAAATATTTTTTTCATTTTCCCAAATTGCAAAATCATAAAAATATATTATCACACTCTCAGGAAATGATATAGTAATTGAATGAGTTTTTGTGCAGGTGTGTGGACAGCAGAAAATACTCAACTTTGAGTTGATATTTTAGATGCAATATAATATACAATAATAATAACAAAAATTAATTTTGATTTCAATTCACACTCTCATGCATTTGTTGATGAATTTGAAGATGAATTTTCCTTAAGCAGATAGATTAAACAAATAATACATGTAAATAATTATATTATTTTTGGCAATAAATAATTATTATTGTATTTATTTTTTATATTCAAACATCTCTCTCTTTCCGCTTAAAAAATTATTTCAATCCAAAAATATCTAATAACATTATTCATACATTAAAATTTTTAAAGGTCTCTAACTACTCATTTGTGATTAAAAATGGTTTTACTAATTGTAAGCATTTAAAATATTAAAGAAATAATACAAGAGAGTTACATTAAAATTAAAAAAAATAAAGTATTAAAATAATACATTAAATTTAAACTCAATGCCAAAATCAACTTGGCAGTCAAAATATGTATCAATGGAAGATTAATAAAATGTTAATGTACATTTAAAATTTCGTAAATTTGTTTTGGAATTGTAGAAAATAATTTCAATAATTTTGGAGGATTGAAATTTTGTTGTTTGAACTGTATTTCGACAAAGAGCTCGTGCTTCCATTGTTATATAATACAAACAATAATAACAGAAATCAAATGCGATGTATTAGATTGTAAGATTATCAGTGTAAATTAATGAAGATTATTAATTATACATAAATACTCGTATATATTTATTACACTTTCTTTTTAGACAAAATTTGAATGATAGATTAGTTATTTTGCTCTCTTTCTCTCTAAAAAAATTTGTTTATCTGGTATTTATTTAAAGAACAAGTTTTTTTATTTCGACCAACATATGTAATTTAATTTATTATTATTATTCTTTTTTTAAATTTTCATATTCCATGAGAACAACAAAATTACGTGATTTAAATAAATAAAAAATTAGACTAATATTATAAAATTGAATTAAATCGCTGCACATTGTGTACAATCTGGCGATTTACAACATATTAAGAATAGAATTGCGATAATAGAGGTTGGAAATTGTAAACTATTGTTTCTTGATATTTATTAACGATCGTTGTTTCACTTTAAAGTTATTTAAATTCAATTTAAAGTTATTTAAATTCATATATATTTTACAAAGCTGCACATATATTTTACATATGCACTTTGGATTCTTCATCGATGCGAAAGTATAATAACTCGCTTATTACTGAAGTAAACATAAGTCATCGGGCCGAGTCAGCAAAAAATAAATGACATATCGACTATTCGTTAAAGATTCATTTAATACAAAGAACGAGAACGATTTGGTAGTTCTTCACGCATTACATTACGCATTATACAAGTATTTCCTAATGAATGCCTATTCTACAATAGAAGCCGTAAGTTCTAAGAAATTGACCAATCACAGTCGAAATGAGAAAGATCATCAACCATGATTATAGTTAAAGTAGGAACACAGATTCTCTTGCATATACTATAAGCTAGCCTATATCAATAATAGATTTCTAAGCCTCAAACTATAAGAAATGGACGAATCACAGTCAATTATTCTTCTCACATTTGAGTGTAATTGATCAATTTCTTACGGCTTAAGGCTTAAAATGCCTATCGTAAATCCGGACTATCTTATAACGTATAGTACATTTAAAAAAAAAAACCAATCAATTAGAATCTTTTATTTCGTAGAAAGGAAGGAAATAAAAGATTTTGATTGGTTCATTTTTTTTTATGCATTATGAATATTTCTGCTCTTAAGTTCTAACGGCTTACGGTTTGCAACCCTATTATAGAACAAGCGTAAGTCGTTGGCTGATAAAGATGCTTCGAGTTCGTTACTTGCGGCATATTGTTGTACACTACATACACAGTCATCTTGTCATTCGATATTATAGAACAAGCGTAAGTCGTTGGCTGATAAAGGTGCTTCGAGTTCGTTACTTGCGGCATATTGTTGTACACTACATACACAGTCATCTTGTCATTCGCGTGGCGAGACTCGAGCCGACAATAACGGAGCAAGCGGCTTTGCACATCGTAGTATCATCATTCAAGACACGGTCGCGACAAGTGGGATTAGAGATACTATACCAAATGTGATCGTCTCTTATACAAACAGTAACAATTACGAGCAGTAATGATCTTGTTTCAGTTCTAGTGTAGTCAACAACTTCAACTACTTAGACAACTACTTGGATAAGGAGTAATCCTTATCTGGGTTATCTAGATTATCTGTTATTTCGCGCGACTTCCATTCGGTTAAAGTAGAGATTAAGATAATAAAAGATGGGTGTGTGTGTTGTAAATTATATAATAATAACTAGATTGAGCCTTTAGATAAACAATAATAAACAAAAAAGAGCATAAAAGCTCACGAAGGGTCTTATTCACAAATTACTCTGTTTAATCTTTATTAAATATGTCACATAAACATTTCCGCTTTCGATCATGTTTTTATGCTCCTTTTTGTTTATTATTATGAATTATAATTTATAAAATCGCATTACGCATTGGATTATTCTTATTTGTTTAAAACTAACTTGTCCATTACATTGTAACGCAAAGATAATTTAAACAGAACAACAAAAGTAATTATGTACAATGCATAATAAACAGAGAATATTTCTTGTAATTATTGAGAAACCAAAAGAGAATAAATTAAAAACAACATTGCACTTAGAGGGAATCTCATATCAAATGTCACATGTAATTGCGAAAGTTGAGGTTCCCAATAACCAGCGAATCAAATTATCTAGTTTCGCGGTATACATTACAATTAGTCAATTTCCAATGAGAAATAATTGTGTGGTAATGATGGAAAATGTAGTTTGAGCGATTAGTAACGTCGGGTTTCGCAGAACATTCGGCATTGATCCGTTGAACATATTGTCGCAATGTTTGAAGCACGAAGAGTGCAATATCGTGAATTAATGCAAATACTACGTGAATTATTGCCGGTGTACTCGTTCGACGCTACGTTGACGCATAACGTAACGCTGATTTATATGCTCGCGTGAATGGAAATTTTGATAGCGTTCTCGAAAAAAATGTCGGAGAGAAATATATCATTTTTATTTATAAGTTCGATCTTGAGTATCATTTAATCTTTAATTATTACGATAAAATCATAAATATTAACGACGTTTGGAACTTTAGAAGAAAGAAAATAGTAAACATCTTTTTTCAGAAAAAAAAATTGAAACGCAAATATATATTTGTTTTATTTACTCTTATGGTACGGGATTACGGTGTCGTAATGTTTGTAAACGTCGGTACCATTATAGTACGGTATTACAATACGGGATTACAGTACCACAATAATACCGAAAATCAGTACACATATTGTACCTAATGCAGTAACAATATTATACAAAAAATGGTTACCGAATCATAATGCTGCAGCAGTACTAACAATGAGAAGTCAGCATCCCTAAATGTGAATTTTGATAAAATCATTATTGCATTTGTTTGTCCATTGTTTGTCCACGTTTGTCCACCCGTTATTTTCATTTGTCCACCCTCCAAAAAAAAGTTATACAAAAAAAAAATTGTAGTGTCCCCCAAGTGATTATTTTTCATTATTATGAAAAATATAATAATAATAGGGTGGACAAACGAAAATAATGGGTGAACAAACGTGGACAAACAGTGGACAAACGAATGCAATAATGATTTTACCAAAATTCGAATTTAGGGATGCCCGACTTCTCAGAGCAGCTCTGAGAAGTCGGCACCCCTAAATGCGAATTTTGGTAAAATCATTATTGCATTCGTTTGTCCACTGTTTGTCCACGTTTGTCCACCCGTTATTTTCATTTGTCCACCCTCCAAAAAAAAGTTATACACAAAAAAAAATTGTAGTCCCCCAAGTGATTATTTTTCATTATTATGAAAAATATAACAATAATAGGGTGGGCAAACGAAAATAATGGAAAGACATTTCTTTATTAATTTCTGTACAGATATCATACCGAAAATCTACTAATAATATACTAGCTCGGTATTATTATTCAATGCCGATTCACACGCTGGAAGAGTACCATAATGTTGTTTATTTAATACTGGCCCAATATAGAGCTAGTACTGAAAAACGAAATCCGTTTTTCAGTACATAATCGGTACGTTGCCAGGAGTCAATGCTGGTTTATGGTATTCTGTTCCCACTTGGATATCAAGTGTGATTAATTGATAATTTATGCTATCCAAACGCTTGTCAAACTTCGAAGCTACGTATCTTCATTAAAATTTTGAATTATTTCGACTTGTTAAACCCTATTTAACTTTCTATTACAGCAACGGGAATTTAGACACAAAGTGAAAATTTTAGACGGTTTGATACAATGTGTGTGTGATGATACTTATACAACTAATCATGAGAGTCTAAATTATAGGTAAAAGAACATTGAATCTTTCTTTATCAATCGCACAACAAGAGTTTACTTTTATTTTATACTTTAAATATAAGATGCCTTAGAATTTACATGAAGTTTTTATAGCTAAACACAAAAGGAATGGTTTTGCTAAATTATTTAAAAATTTAACTAAAAGGATCTAAAAACAATTATATTTGAACCATCAAAATAATTATATAGGACTCTTAAATTAGAATGTTAAAACGTTGTAGTATTATCATTAACATTTAAACGTTCTGCATAATTATTTTAATAAATCAACAAAATTATTTTTAAATCTGCATCGAGTTAAATTTTTAAATACTTCAGTAAAACCATTCTTTCTGATGTAATTAATGTTAAAAGGATTAATTAAAAACAGTTAATTATTTATATTCAAGATTAATTACTTGGAGGAAAAAGAATAATTTTTAAATAGTAACGAACCACCGTTTAATTCTACAGCGAATGGATCGCTCATCGTAGGATTTTCCTCATCATTTGGATTTTGATCATCGTTGCGTGGTTCTGTGTGTCTTTTATGCCCAGCGAGCTAGTTAAATAACGAATGAGGATGCTGGTTGCTCGGGACCGGAATTACGTGCGCGCAGTAAATACCGGAAGTCCCCTCGCGGGAAATCGTTCGAGATGGTCGTCCCGAACATGTAACGTCATTACACTCGTAATTCCTAAAGCCACGCGTACCGTTTTCGACGAAAACGGTAGACGATGGATTTAGCTTTAGCGAATGACGAAACGAGCGGTGCAACTTGTTTATCTTCGTTTACCCAATAAAATTCGTGGTGCGTACAATCCGATGGACGAACCAATGATGGAGTATTATTCAATATCTCGTAAGTCGTTAAAATATATACATGCAGATACACGTATGTAAAGAATAAAACGTAAAGAAATAAAATTTGATGCAATTTTATCGCTATAAAAGACGTTCCATAACCTGTGGGACTTTTTTCCATTATGCAATAAGTCATGAGTCGATAAAATCTAAATTAAAGAGAGCTGGCAATTAAGGTAAACGTCCCAATTACCAGACATGTGTACATATGTCCGAATACTTACATAAAATTTATTATTATTAATTTCAAATTCTTTTCTCTTTATTAGAATATTTTTATTTAATTTAAAGATTACAATTAAATTATAACATATTTTTTAAAATATTAGAAATTATTAATAATATAAACGAATAAAGCTTCATATAAATGTCTGAACATGTCCGATCACTGAGACGTTTACCTTCTCTTATTAAAACAAAACGATCATTTAAAACGTAAAAAAATTATTGTCCATATATTCTTCCGTTTCCAATAATTATATAACAAGCTAGCCTTCTCTCGTATTCTCTGGCGAACGATGGTATACTATCCCCATTCTGACTTGTCGCGTGCTACTTTCGCATTAGATAAAATTTGCGTCTTAGCCAGAGTAGTTTGTGTCTGTATATGTGTATATATGCACGTACACGCTTATATGTATAAGCTTGTACTATTTTCCTGCAAGAAGTGGATCGGTTATTGGGAAACTTCGCGACAGTTTATGCGCGTTGCAACTGCGGCGGAGCCGTCCACCCCGAGCGAGGTAACGGCTTTGCAACTACCGTCACAGCCATCGTTGGAGGTATACGTAAGTTTGCCGTTGTGTTTCTCTTTTTAGCGCGGGACACGGGCTATCGAAGCAACAAAATTACTGCAGCGACTATATATATATA